>NW_027494073.1:0-306069 GCF_021521415.1 Bidens hawaiensis
TATCAAACAAAACTCTCAGTAACCAACTCCTTTCACGTAAACCCGTAGGTTACTTAAATACACGACAACTTCGCCTCAGGCGAAGTTGTCTGTAACTTCGCTCGTTGAACAAGTTCGCCTAGGCGAACTTTTCAACAACTTCGCTTGTTCAACAAGTTCGCCTAAGCGAACTTGTTGATAACATCGCTTACATACATAAACATAAACTTAAACATAATTACATTACAGACTCGATTACAAACGCTAGACTATGAACTACTGACATTTATGTACCAACAATAATGCCAAAATTAAGCAGACTTGATTTCTTGCCTAGTTGATCATCAATTATACATGTTAAGAATCATAGTTTTTCTTAATAAATTTTGCGTGTATTTTTGTATCTATGTTGTGGATGCATGCACATATGTATGTAAATATGATTTTTATTACGGGGGCTGTTTTACATTATTCGTTTTTAATATTTATATTCTTTTTTGGAGATTAATTTTATTTATTGTTAGGAAAATTACAATATACTTAGAGTTTGATAATAAAAAGGGTTTCACAAATAACGAAGATGTGTAATAACTCGGTATAAAAGCTATCTTGGTTTGGTGAGACCCAAGACCCGCTTGTTTTTTTTACAATAAAATTGTTTCTTAATTTTAAATAATATCTTTTTTAAAAAAACAAAATCATATAATAATTTTTAATATATCCTATTTTATAGGATCTATGTTAATATATATTACAATTTGAAGCATTCCAATTTTGAGGGTCTAAATCTACCAAAAACCCAAATTTCCTTTCCCCTCTTCACTCCCTACCTCGTCGCATACCAGCCCCCCCCCCCCTTTTCTCTTTTGTTCGTAATTTACATCATTGTGACAGCCTAGACAATTAAAATAGCATGTTAATCAATCTCGTTAATGGTCTGCAACAAAATCCCAAGATGAATGTCGTATAATCAGGGTTCATTTACCGTAATTGTCAATACCGTGTTGACCTTCTCTCACGTATCATAGAAACACTATAATATATATAAATGAAGACAAAAAAATCCTTCGAGTCGCGATGCGGTCGCTCCCATTTTTTTTTGAAGTCACCAGATTTGCTTGATTTTTAAGTAGAGGTTTCTCATGCATTTGACCCGAATTCATGGGTAGGGTCTTACCAAACCCAGATATTCCTTAAACGGGAAAAATATTTAGTTTCCTTTGATATCCATCCGATGATCTTCTTATTGTGTTTCTTTATTAGCTTGATGCGTTTGTATTCATGTCTTAGGTCTTCATGATGAAATTCCGTCCATTTTTGTTCCATCTCCTCCGGCTCTTTTTTAGGCAGGCGTGTTATTAAGCTTGTTCTGATGTTGCTTGTTATTATCTTACGTTCCCAAACTCCAAGCTCAACATCGGCGCACATTTCGTCTAAGCAACAATCCATAAATGGATACTTATCCACAAAAATAACATCACTATCAACACTATGAGCGGTGCCTTCGTTGTCTCTGTTGACGCGACTTGAGCTTGTTCGCTTTTTCTTTTTTGATTCAAAGGCCTTTGTCAAGACAACGCCACCATAGATCGATTTCTTGAAGGCTTTTTTGTTGTTGTTAGCCATTTTTTTCCTTATGAAAATTCAAAAGAGAATGGATGCTATTTATACACATACGGAAAATGTATATATATATATATATATATATATGGATATAATCTCTGTTAGTTTTGTGAATATATGGTGTATTACGTAATTACAGAAACTATATTATGAGAATATGTGTATATAATATGTCTTTTTGTGTTTGCATTCATATATTATTCTAGCACCACACTAATTTTTACTAACATTTTACAGTAAACAACCAAATATACAGCAAAATTTGCTTATATATGTATGCAACAATATTTATGTAGGTTCCCAGCCGGATCTACACGGAATATCTCGTTCTACGTAGGTGCGGAATCCCTACGTAAGACGATACGAGCGTAGAAGACGAAACACGTTAAACACAATCAAACACACGTTACAATAAACAAAGAAAACGTTGTATTGTAACTGATAACACGTGATATATCAATCACCGATTACACAAAACTGAACAACTCTTTATCAAACACGCCGTAACCTCAACCTATATAACATTCGACAACTTCGCCTAACATGTTTAGGCGAAGTTGTCACTAACTTCGCTTGTTCAACAAGTTCGCCCATATCAGGCGAACTTTTGAGACAACTTCGCTTAATTCTAAATACAAAACATACTAACTCGATTACAGACACTAGATACTGAACTACTGACATCATGTACCAACAGACTCCCCCTTGGCAGTAGCTTCATATCTCTATCTTCAAACACGTGTCTCGTAATCCAAAAAATCTTGTATCTTCCATCTTCAAGCATGAACGCCTTCTCGTACACAAACTGAAACTACTCTTTGATATTTCTTTGCTTCTTCTTTCCAAGCAGGAATGTAAAATATCTTTTTCTCGTTCAGCACCTGCAGATCAGCTTGAGACAAATTCACTAAATGTATAGGATCATATACTCTCATCAGCTCTTGTTCATCTTCATCTTCCATTACTGCTTCAGCCGTTTCACAATCAACGTACCACCATTTCAGATCTTTGAGCACATCCTTGGGCATTTGTTTCATCGGCACTTCTTTTAGACACTGGATCGGCTTATCTTTCATTATCATCCAAGGCTTGCCATCTGCTCTCATTCCTCTGTCTTTGTCTTCAACGAGCTTTCCTTTCTGTGGTTTCAACAGCTTGAACTTTTTCTCCTTTATGCTTTCCTTCCAGACTATCTTTCCAATGATCCTAGCCATGTTATCATCACTCCTGTTTATCAACCCCAACCTGGCTAAGTCCTTCACTTCACACTCATGCAACGTATTCAACGATCTCAACAACCTCTTGAAATACTGAACCCCATCATACCGTTTAATCACAAAAAGCCTCAACTGCTCATCATATAACCAGCATATAATCCCCTTTTTTGATTCAGCATAACCCCTGATGTTGTAACTTTTCTTGAACATAGTAGGGACCGCCGGTTTCTTAGTCTTTACGAACCACTGAGCGTAGCCTTCTTTCCATCTTGGCTGCTCCTCCCATTCTGTCTCATCACATCCCGTATCTTGACCCAAATCTGACTTTTCAACCGTTGGAATTTCATGTTCAACGTTGTCCTCCACAATCTCACTATCAATCACGATCTCAGCCCCTATCTTCTCTATCTCCTCTAACGGTAACACATCCTCATCACCTATAACATCATCTAACACCTCCTCAGCATCCACAACCACCACATCATCACCCCCTGAACCGCTAGCTGCACTCGTTGACTCCCCCTGAGATGTGGAAGTCCCAAGAGCTTGTTCAGTTCTTGGCAACTCTCCACCTGCACCTTTCGATGCATTGGGATCATCGTCTCGATCGTTGCTCTTTTTTGTCCTCAGCTTGTCACCCTTACAGCTCATCTCCCCCTGAGATGCCAAGAACTGTTTCAAGGCATCAATTATTTTACCATGCTCGATCAGGAGGGACGACTGAATCTGATTCTCCTCAACGAGGCGCTGAATAGCATGAGTCTGGATAAGATTTACCCTTGATTGTTCTGCCACGACCCTTTCCAGCGCTGCTATTCTTTCCGAGTCGAATAAGATTGCATCGAAATCAAACCTCATATATGATATGTCTTGAGCGTACGGAGGAGGGATTCCCAATGTAACCGGCACCTCAGAAATAGGTGGAAACGTAACCGCAGGTGGTATCGTAAACGAAAACTCTGCAGTAGCAACAACTGTCGACCCAACAAACCTTGCTACGACCTCCGTTGGAGTAAGAGTTGGGGGTGGCAAGGACACAATCTCTGGAGCCGAGAGCTGGAATGTAGTGGGTGGGATGCCGAAGGAAGATGAGGTAGTCACCACGGGAACATCCGTGGCGATTGGCCCTGTAACTGGCAATGGTGCAGAGACTATGGTCATACCAGACAGTGCGGGTGGAGTGAAACGAACCACCCTTGAGCTCTCACCAGCTCCCGAACCTGCACCTGCCCTTTCTCTTCTCGATCTACTGACCAACTGATGTTAATCTTCCTCAAAGTCCGAATCACTGTCATCGTTGTCTCTCTTCCTCTTCCCATGAATCCTTTCTTGTGCAACTAAAATCCGTCTAGCTTCAGCCACATCATCATCTGAGGAATCAGAATCAGCCTCCGTCGTAGCTGCCATAGCAACATCCACACTAGTAACCCGTGCAACCGAGACTTGCACCTCTTCCTCAGGATCAACACGTTCCATATCGAAGAAACCTTGACTGCCAAAAGCAGCTTCAAGGTCTACATTTTCCTCCTGTGCCACAACAGGAGCAGCAGGAAAAGCTTGTTGTACCTCAGGTGGTGGTTGAGGTGCTCCATCCTGTTGTGGTGCCGGATCCCGAAACTCGTCCCCACGAGCTACAACATACTTTGGATTGATCAAATACCCAAATAATGGAGTATGTCGAGGACGGAGCTCAGGTTTACTTCTTGCACTTGATGATCGGCACTGGGCGAAGATTCTCTTGCTTACACTCTCCACATATCTAATTGGGCGGCGCTGAGGTAACGTGGGAGCAACGTGATTCAAGATCATTTGAAGGAATCTTGGATACATCAGAAATCTCTCACGCACCACCGCTCGTCTTTGACGGTCTATCTCGTAGAATACCATCTAACTAAACCTATAACGCTTATTGTAAGTCAGTGATGTCATTGCCGACTGCATGGTCGCACCCATTCCATCTGTACCAGCCTTTCTCCCTGACATACACACGATCATCACATGCATAAGAAATCGCCATTGGTCTAACAAGAATCCCTTTCGTCTTTGAGTATCCCCCAATGGACCAGAATATCCCATTCTCAGAAAAGCACCATCTCTGAATGGAGCCACGAAATCTGTAGGATCATCTCTCGTTTCATCCCCAAACTGCAAAGCTACCCTGATCTGTTCAAACGATAACTGCACTATCTGATTGTTAACCGTTGCACGCATAACCGGGGGCTCGACTCGACAATCATACTCCACTGTCTGCCAGAAATCTTCTATGTTTGGCAAAGATATAGGCAGTGTTGTGGTAATAGCGTGGAAGATACGCGAGCGGATAAGAAACGTGATGATCTCGCGGAAATCATCAACACAGCTCGCATCCGGGTCCAAAGTTATGTACATGTTATGCCCCGGGAAAAACTGCCGATTGTTATCTCCTCCTTCGTCACCACCTGCACCACCTGCTCCAGCTACAGCTGCCATTTCTGCAACAAAAATAGTCTAAGTTAGAGAATCGTCAAGTCAAATCACAAGTTCGCCAGTTACCATGAGCGAAGTTATGATTTATTCTGTATAGGCGAAGTTAGGGGTGGGGTGAAGTTGATAATAACTTCGCCTTAACTTTAACTTCGCCTGATAAATGTTAAGTAAAAAAAAGTAAAAAGGGCCAGGCGAAGTTAATGATAACTTCGCCTAACCACAATTTCGCCTCATATACTGTTAAATAATTAAATATCAGGAGAAGTTAAACCTTAGGCGAAGTTAAGGATAACTTCGCCTAAACTGTAACTTCGCCTGAATATGAATCGGCAACAGTTTAGAAGTTCAAAAGAAGTGATTTTGGTCAATTTGGAGATTGCGGACTCAACCAAACATGTTTTGACGGAGATCAACACTATCAAGTTGAATACGACTACCTTAAAACAATTTTGAAAAGCGGGGTGTTGGATGTTTGAAAGAACGGGGTCACGAATCGGGTCGAAACGACCTTTGATTAACGCCATTGACATAGATTATAAGATACAACAACCCTACACACCTTTAACACTAGTTGAAATCGAGAAAAATAACACAGATTGATTCAAAGAGTAACTTCGCTTAGGGTTAACTGAGAATAAGTTCGCCGGGTTTTGAAAAATAATACTGAGCTTTGACCAAAAATTTCTTTATATAGGGTCAAGGTTATACAGGCGAAGTTAGGGTTAACTTCGCCTGTCCCATAACTTCGCCTGTTTAAACAACTTCGCCCAATATGAAACGTTACCAAACAGACCCTTATAAATTGAACATTCTGCCATTAACTTTTAAAACTTCCTTTAAAGAGTTAACTGATCCGATCAAGAACCAAGTAACCAGGTATAAAATCATACAACTACATAAGTAGAATAAATTTTAAAAATAAAGTACACGGGATCAAATTTCAGTCTAGTCGGGGACCAACATGTTTTAGAAAAGATCCGAACAGGAATCATACTAGTTAAGTGACTGTCACATAGATCCATGTTCAGCTGTATTATGACATAAAGAAACAGGTTGTAAGCAGGTAAATAACTTAAAATGGTTTTCATCGCTTCTGTGATACGGGTTAGGTTCAATTAAGCTCAAAATTTAAATGGGCAACACATCAGAGATTGTGATGCCTCCTATCTATTCTCAAAGCGTATTTGGCTTTCCCCAAGTCACCCCGAGTTAACCTCGACCCGTAGTGTCTGATTAAATAGTAAGTACACGTCGATCTGTAGAGTCTTCTTCCCATTCTCTTTCTTGCATCTTGATTGAGAAGTATTAACATTATAAGCTCTAGAATGTCTTAGTAACACATAATAATAATTTTTTTTTTTAAATAACAAGATTTACACAGCTTCACGTTAACTACTGCAAGTCCCAAATCTGGATCACTGCAGTTTCTTGACACACCATCTTCTCGGGAATCAGAACACTCACGGGCTCGTGTATGACTGGGTAATCGCTTTTCTGCCTATCATTCGGAAAGATATATATGGAGACATGCACAACTCTTAAGGAGTTTCCACGTAAAATCGAGGAGATTTAGTTAGTATCACTTCTACTTTTACTCACCATAAAAAGCTACCATGACATACAATGACTGTTCTAATGTCTTTTAGGCCTAATAACTTCACTAGTTAAGCACACAGAATCAGTTTGTTCATCACTTTCCAAGGTTGGATCAATTTTCTTTTAAACATTGTATAGATACTTTTTACGAAGCAGTAGACTTGAAAAATAATTTCATCTCCCTTAAAAAATATTTTAACTTCTATCGCCCCGATCAAGTCGAAGTCTTCAGGTAAACGGCTATCCTGAAGATCCAATGGATCAGCTGGACCGACCACATACGAGTATGTGTCCTTCTAACTAATTATGAACGACTAATTTTCAGCGAAAGAATAAAAACACATCATAAACCGCCCCGGTCACGTTCAGTCATCTGATTAATGGCTATCCTCATACTCTACAGGTAGAAATGAGGACCAAACTTATCCGAAGATATGTCCTTCAAACTGAAGCAACCGACATAATTCTAAGCGATAGTGATGTTTTTTTTTTTTCATTTTTTTTTTCAAAAAAAAAAAACGAAAAACACGGTTACTCGGGATTGATCATCCCATTTAGCTCAACAAGGTTTTGAAAACGAGTTTTGTCAAACGCTTTAGTAAACAAATCAGCGAAATTATCTAACGAATCAACCTTTTCGAGCACAATCAATTTCTTCTCAGCACAATCTCGTATAAAATGATGACGGATGTCAATGTGTTGAGTTTTGCTATGCTTTACGGGATTGTTAGTTACTGAGATAGCAGCAGTGTTATCTATGCAAATAGGAGTATGAGTGAAATTCAGACCGTAATCGCGCAATTGCTGTTGTATCCAAAGAACCTTGGAGCAGCAGTTCGATGCTGCCATGTATTCTGCTTCACAGGAAGAAATGGCGACTGAGGTCTGCTTCTTGCACTGCCAGGACACTAATCTGCCTCCAAGAAACTGACATCCACCTGTTGTTGACTTCCGATTCTGATTGCATCCTCCATAATCAGAATCCGTGTAGGCGATTAACTCCAAGTCTCCCCCTTTCGTGTACCACAACCCTAGCTTAGGCTTGCCTTTGATATAACGCAATATCCTCATCACACCTTTCTTGTGAGATTCCTTTGGGTTTGCCTGAAACCGAGCACAAAGACAAACTGCAAACATAATATCAGGTCTAGATGCAGTTAAGTACATTAAAGAACCTATTATTGCCCGATATTGGGTGGGTCCACGTCTGCATCACTGTCTGAATCAGCACCCAATTTATGGTTGACACAATCTGGAGTATCAAATGGAGTGCTGTCCTCCATCTTGAAGCGTTTGAGAAAGTCTTGGACATATTTAGTCTAATGAATGAACATCTCATCTTTCTTCTGATCAACCTGCAGTCCTAAAAAGGAAATGAAGTTCACCCATAGCACTCATTTCAAACTTCTTTTTCATGACGGCTTCAAATAACTGTAAACTTACTTTCAAATTACAATCACATAAATTATATTAACTAATGCCAAAATTAAGCTGACTTGATTTCTTTCGTAATTAATCATCAATTGTACATGTTAAGAATCATAGTTTTTCTTAATAAATTTTACGTGTATTTTTGTGTCTATGTCGTGGATGCATGCATATATGTATGTAAATATGATTTATATTACGTGGTTGTTTACATTATTCGATTTTAATATTTATATACTTTTTTGGAGTTTAATTTTTTTTATTGTATGGAAAATTACAATAAACTTAAAGTTTCATAGTAAAAGGGTTTCACAAATAACCAAGATGTTTTATAACCCAATTTAAAAACTATCTTAGTTTATTGAGACCCAAGACCCGCTTGTTTTTTTTTCAATAAAATTGTTTCTTAATTTTAAATAATATCTTTTTTTAAAAAAACAAAATCATATAATAATTTTTAGTATATCCTATTTAATAGGATCTATGTTAATATATATTACAATTTGAAGCATTCCAATTTTGAGGGTCCAAATCTGCCAAAAACCCAAATTTCCTTTCCCCTCTTCACTCCCTACCACGTCACATGCAAGCCGCCCCCCCCCCCCCTTTTCTCTTTTGTTCGTAATTTACAGCATTGTGACAGCCCGGACGATTAAAATAGCATGTTAATCAATCTCGTTAATGGTCTGCAACAAAATCCCAAGACGAACGTCGTATAATCAGGGTTAATTTACCGTAATTGTCAATACCGTGTTGACCTCCTCTCACGTATCATAGAAACACTATAATATATATAACTGAAGACAAAAAAATCCTTCGTGTCGCGATGCGGTCGCTCCCATTTTTTTTAAAGTCACCATATTTGCTTGATTTTTAAATAGAGGCTTCTCATGCATTTGACCCGAATTCATGGTAGGGTCTTACCAAACCTAGATATTCCTTAAACGGGAAAAATATTTTGTTTCCTTTGATATCCATCCGATGATCTTCTTATTGTGTTTCTTTATTAGTTTGATGCGTTTGTATTCATGTTTTAGGTCTTCATGATGAAATTCCGTCCATTTATGTTCCATATCCTCCGGCTCTTTTTTAGGAAGGCGTGTTATTAAGCTTGTTCTGATGTTGCTTGTTATTATCTTACGTTCCCAAACTCCAAGCTCAACATCGGCGCACATTTCGTCTAAGCAACAATCCATAAATGGATACTTATCCACAAAAATAAAATCATTATCAACACTATGAGCGGCGCCTTCGTTGTCTCTATTGACGCGACTTGAGCTTGTTCGCTTTTTCTTTTTTGATTCAAAGGCCTTTGTCAAGACAACGCCACCATAGACCGATCTCTTGAAGGCTTTTTTGTTGTTGTTAGCCATTTTTTTCCTTATGAAAATTCAAAAGAGAATGGATGCTATTTATACACATACGGAAAATGTATATATATATATATATATATATATATGGATATAATCTCTGTTAGTTTTGTGAATATATGGTGTATTACGTAATTATAGAAACTATATTATGAGAATATGTGTATATAATATGTCTTTTTGTGTTTGCATTCATATATTATTCTAGCACCACACCAATTTTTACTAATATTCTACAGTAAACAACCAAATATACGGCAAAATTTGCTTATATATGTATGCAACAATATTTAAAGTAATGAATAACTGTAAACTTACTATCAAATTACAATCACGTAAATCATATTAATAATGCCAAAATTAAGCAGACTTGATTTCTTACCTAGTTGATCATCAATTATACATGTAAGAATCATAGTTTTTCTTAATAAATTTTGCGTGTATTTTTGTATCTATGTTGTGGATGCATGCACATATGTATGTAAATATGATTTTTATTACGGGGGCTGTTTTACATTATTCGTTTTTAATATTTATATACTTTTTTGGAGTTTAATTTTATTTATTGTTAGGAAAATTAGAATATACTTAGAGTTTGCTGATAAAAGGGTTTCACAAATAACTAAGATTTGTGATAACTCGGTATAAAAGCTATCTTGTTTTGGTGAGACCCAAGACCCGCTTGTTTTTTTTACAATAAAATTGTTTCTTAATTTTAAATAATATCTTTTTTAAAAAAACAAAATCATATAATAGTTTTTAATATATCCTATTTTATAGGATCTATGTTAATATATATTACAATTTGAAGCATTTCAATTTTGAGGGTCCAAATCAGCCAAAAACCCAAATTTCCTTTCCCCTCTTCACTCCCTACCCCGTCGCATACCAGCCCACCCCTTTTCTATTTTGTCCGTAATTTACATCATTGTGACAGCCTAGACAATTAAAATAGCATGTTAATCAATCTCGTTAATGGTCTGCAACAAAATCCCAAGACGAACGTCTTATAATCAGGGTTCATTTACCGTAATTGTAAATACCGTGTTGACCTCCTCTCATGTATCATAGAAACACTATAATATATATAAATGAAGACAAAAAAATCCTTCGTGTCGCGATGCGGTCGCTCCCATTTTTTTTTTGGAGTCACCAGATTTGCTTGATTCTTAAATAGAGGCTTCTCATGCATTTGACCCGAATTCATGGGTAGGGTCTTACCAAACCCAGATATTCCTTAAATGGAAAAAATATTTAGTTTCCTTTTATATCCATCCGATGATCTTCTTATTGTGTTTCTTTATTAGCTTGATGCGTTTGTATTCATGTTTTAGGTCTTCATGATGAAATTCCGTCCATTTATGTTTCATCTCCTCCGGCTCTTTTTTAGGAAGGCGTGTTATTAAGCTTGTTCTGATGTTGCTTGTTATTATCTTATGTTCCCAAACTCCAAGCTCAACATCGGCGCACATTTCGTCTAAGCAACAATCCATAAATGGATACTTATCCACAAAAATAAAATCATTATCAACACTATGAGAGGCGCCTTCTTGTCTCTATTGACGCGATTTGAGCTTGTTCGCTTTTTCTTTTTTGATTCAAAGGCCTTTGTCAAGACAACGCCACCATAGACCGATCTCTTGAAGGCTTTTTTGTTGTTGTTAGCCATTTTTTTCCTTATGAAAATTCAAAAGAGAATGGATGCTATTTATACACATACGGAAAATGTATATATATGGATATAATCTCTGTTAGTTTTGTGAATATATGGTGTATTACGTAATTATAGAAACTATATTATGAGAATATGTGTATATAATATGTCTTTTTGTGTTTGCATTCATATATTATTCTAGCACCACACCAATTTTTACTAATATTCTACAGTAAACAACCAAATATACGGCAAAATTTGCTTATATATGTATGCAACAATATTTAAAGTAATGAATAACTGTAAACTTACTATCAAATTACAATCACGTAAATCATATTAATAATGCCAAAATTAAGCAGACTTGATTTCTTCCCTAGTTGATCATCAATTATACATGTAAGAATCATAGTTTTTCTTAATAAATTTTGCGTGTATTTTTGTATCTATGTTGTGGATGCATGCACATATGTATGTAAATATGATTTTTATTACGGGGGCTGTTTTACATTATTCGTTTTTAATATTTATATACTTTTTTGGAGTTTAATTTTATTTATTGTTAGGAAAATTAGAATATACTTAGAGTTTGCTGATAAAAGGGTTTCACAAATAACTAAGATTTGTGATAACTCGGTATAAAAGCTATCTTGTTTTGGTGAGACCCAAGACCCGCTTGTTTTTTTTACAATAAAATTGTTTCTTAATTTTAAATAATATCTTTTTTAAAAAAACAAAATCATATAATAGTTTTTAATATATCCTATTTTATAGGATCTATGTTAATATATATTACAATTTGAAGCATTTCAATTTTGAGGGTCCAAATCAGCCAAAAACCCAAATTTCCTTTCCCCTCTTCACTCCCTACCCCGTCGCATACCAGCCCACCCCTTTTCTATTTTGTCCGTAATTTACATCATTGTGACAGCCTAGACAATTAAAATAGCATGTTAATCAATCTCGTTAATGGTCTGCAACAAAATCCCAAGACGAACGTCTTATAATCAGGGTTCATTTACCGTAATTGTAAATACCGTGTTGACCTCCTCTCATGTATCATAGAAACACTATAATATATATAAATGAAGACAAAAAAATCCTTCGTGTCGCGATGCGGTCGCTCCCATTTTTTTTTTGGAGTCACCAGATTTGCTTGATTCTTAAATAGAGGCTTCTCATGCATTTGACCCGAATTCATGGGTAGGGTCTTACCAAACCCAGATATTCCTTAAATGGAAAAAATATTTAGTTTCCTTTTATATCCATCCGATGATCTTCTTATTGTGTTTCTTTATTAGCTTGATGCGTTTGTATTCATGTTTTAGGTCTTCATGATGAAATTCCGTCCATTTATGTTTCATCTCCTCCGGCTCTTTTTTAGGAAGGCGTGTTATTAAGCTTGTTCTGATGTTGCTTGTTATTATCTTATGTTCCCAAACTCCAAGCTCAACATCGGCGCACATTTCGTCTAAGCAACAATCCATAAATGGATACTTATCCACAAAAATAAAATCATTATCAACACTATGAGCGGCGCCTTCTTGTCTCTATTGACGCGATTTGAGCTTGTTCGCTTTTTCTTTTTTGATTCAAAGGCCTTTGTCAAGACAACGCCACCATAGACCGATCTCTTGAAGGCTTTTTTGTTGTTGTTAGCCATTTTTTTCCTTATGAAAATTCAAAAGAGAATGGATGCTATTTATACACATACGGAAAATGTATATATATGGATATAATCTCTGTTAGTTTTGTGAATATATGGTGTATTACGTAATTATAGAAACTATATTATGAGAATATGTGTATATAATATGTCTTTTTGTGTTTGCATTCATATATTATTCTAGCACCACACCAATTTTTACTAATATTCTACAGTAAACAACCAAATATACGGCAAAATTTGCTTATATATGTATGCAACAATATTTAAAGTAATGAATAACTGTAAACTTACTATCAAATTACAATCACGTAAATCATATTAATAATGCCAAAATTAAGCAGACTTGATTTCTTCCCTAGTTGATCATCAATTATACATGTAAGAATCATAGTTTTTCTTAATAAATTTTGCGTGTATTTTTGTATCTATGTTGTGGATGCATGCACATATGTATGTAAATATGATTTTTATTACGGGGGCTGTTTTACATTATTCGTTTTTAATATTTATATACTTTTTTGGAGTTTAATTTTATTTATTGTTAGGAAAATTAGAATATACTTAGAGTTTGCTGATAAAAGGGTTTCACAAATAACTAAGATTTGTGATAACTCGGTATAAAAGCTATCTTGTTTTGGTGAGACCCAAGACCCGCTTGTTTTTTTTACAATAAAATTGTTTCTTAATTTTAAATAATATCTTTTTTAAAAAAACAAAATCATATAATAGTTTTTAATATATCCTATTTTATAGGATCTATGTTAATATATATTACAATTTGAAGCATTTCAATTTTGAGGGTCCAAATCAGCCAAAAACCCAAATTTCCTTTCCCCTCTTCACTCCCTACCCCGTCGCATACCAGCCCACCCCTTTTCTATTTTGTCCGTAATTTACATCATTGTGACAGCCTAGACAATTAAAATAGCATGTTAATCAATCTCGTTAATGGTCTGCAACAAAATCCCAAGACGAACGTCTTATAATCAGGGTTCATTTACCGTAATTGTAAATACCGTGTTGACCTCCTCTCATGTATCATAGAAACACTATAATATATATAAATGAAGACAAAAAAATCCTTCGTGTCGCGATGCGGTCGCTCCCATTTTTTTTTTGGAGTCACCAGATTTGCTTGATTCTTAAATAGAGGCTTCTCATGCATTTGACCCGAATTCATGGGTAGGGTCTTACCAAACCCAGATATTCCTTAAATGGAAAAAATATTTAGTTTCCTTTTATATCCATCCGATGATCTTCTTATTGTGTTTCTTTATTAGCTTGATGCGTTTGTATTCATGTTTTAGGTCTTCATGATGAAATTCCGTCCATTTATGTTTCATCTCCTCCGGCTCTTTTTTAGGAAGGCGTGTTATTAAGCTTGTTCTGATGTTGCTTGTTATTATCTTATGTTCCCAAACTCCAAGCTCAACATCGGCGCACATTTCGTCTAAGCAACAATCCATAAATGGATACTTATCCACAAAAATAAAATCATTATCAACACTATGAGCGGCGCCTTCTTGTCTCTATTGACGCGATTTGAGCTTGTTCGCTTTTTCTTTTTTGATTCAAAGGCCTTTGTCAAGACAACGCCACCATAGACCGATCTCTTGAAGGCTTTTTTGTTGTTGTTAGCCATTTTTTTCCTTATGAAAATTCAAAAGAGAATGGATGCTATTTATACACATACGGAAAATGTATATATATGGATATAATCTCTGTTAGTTTTGTGAATATATGGTGTATTACGTAATTATAGAAACTATATTATGAGAATATGTGTATATAATATGTCTTTTTGTGTTTGCATTCATATATTATTCTAGCACCACACCAATTTTTACTAATATTCTACAGTAAACAACCAAATATACGGCAAAATTTGCTTATATATGTATGCAACAATATTTAAAGTAATGAATAACTGTAAACTTACTATCAAATTACAATCACGTAAATCATATTAATAATGCCAAAATTAAGCAGACTTGATTTCTTCCCTAGTTGATCATCAATTATACATGTAAGAATCATAGTTTTTCTTAATAAATTTTGCGTGTATTTTTGTATCTATGTTGTGGATGCATGCACATATGTATGTAAATATGATTTTTATTACGGGGGCTGTTTTACATTATTCGTTTTTAATATTTATATACTTTTTTGGAGTTTAATTTTATTTATTGTTAGGAAAATTAGAATATACTTAGAGTTTGCTGATAAAAGGGTTTCACAAATAACTAAGATTTGTGATAACTCGGTATAAAAGCTATCTTGTTTTGGTGAGACCCAAGACCCGCTTGTTTTTTTTACAATAAAATTGTTTCTTAATTTTAAATAATATCTTTTTTAAAAAAACAAAATCATATAATAGTTTTTAATATATCCTATTTTATAGGATCTATGTTAATATATATTACAATTTGAAGCATTTCAATTTTGAGGGTCCAAATCAGCCAAAAACCCAAATTTCCTTTCCCCTCTTCACTCCCTACCCCGTCGCATACCAGCCCACCCCTTTTCTATTTTGTCCGTAATTTACATCATTGTGACAGCCTAGACAATTAAAATAGCATGTTAATCAATCTCGTTAATGGTCTGCAACAAAATCCCAAGACGAACGTCTTATAATCAGGGTTCATTTACCGTAATTGTAAATACCGTGTTGACCTCCTCTCATGTATCATAGAAACACTATAATATATATAAATGAAGACAAAAAAATCCTTCGTGTCGCGATGCGGTCGCTCCCATTTTTTTTTTGGAGTCACCAGATTTGCTTGATTCTTAAATAGAGGCTTCTCATGCATTTGACCCGAATTCATGGGTAGGGTCTTACCAAACCCAGATATTCCTTAAATGGAAAAAATATTTAGTTTCCTTTTATATCCATCCGATGATCTTCTTATTGTGTTTCTTTATTAGCTTGATGCGTTTGTATTCATGTTTTAGGTCTTCATGATGAAATTCCGTCCATTTATGTTTCATCTCCTCCGGCTCTTTTTTAGGAAGGCGTGTTATTAAGCTTGTTCTGATGTTGCTTGTTATTATCTTATGTTCCCAAACTCCAAGCTCAACATCGGCGCACATTTCGTCTAAGCAACAATCCATAAATGGATACTTATCCACAAAAATAAAATCATTATCAACACTATGAGCGGCGCCTTCTTGTCTCTATTGACGCGATTTGAGCTTGTTCGCTTTTTCTTTTTTGATTCAAAGGCCTTTGTCAAGACAACGCCACCATAGACCGATCTCTTGAAGGCTTTTTTGTTGTTGTTAGCCATTTTTTTCCTTATGAAAATTCAAAAGAGAATGGATGCTATTTATACACATACGGAAAATGTATATATATGGATATAATCTCTGTTAGTTTTGTGAATATATGGTGTATTACGTAATTATAGAAACTATATTATGAGAATATGTGTATATAATATGTCTTTTTGTGTTTGCATTCATATATTATTCTAGCACCACACTAATTTTTACTAATATTCTATAGTAAACAACCAAATATACGGCAAAATTTGCTTATTTATATATGCAACAATATTTAAAGTAATGAATAACTGTAAACTTACTCTCAAATTACAATCACGTAAATCATATTAATAATGCCAAAATTAAGCAGACTTGATTTCTTGCCTAGTTGATCATCAATTATACATGTTAAGAATCATAGTTTTTCTTAATAAATTTTGCGTGTATTTTTGTATCTATGTTGTGGATGCATGCACATATGTATGTAAATATGATTCTTATTACGGGGGCTGTTTTACATTATTCGTTTTTAATATTTATATACTTTTTTGGAGTTTAATTTTATTTATTGTTAGGAAAATTACAATATACTTTGAGTTTGCTGATAAAAGGGTTTCACAAATAACTAAGATGTGTAATAACTCGGTATAAAAGCTATCTTGGTTTGGTGAGACCCAAGACCCGCTTGTTTTTTTTACAATAAAATTGTTTCTTAATTTTAAATAATATCTTTTTTAAAAAAACAAAATCATATAACAGTTTTTAATATATCCTATTTTATAGGATCTATGTTAATACATATTACAATTTGAAGCATTCCAATTTTGAGGGTCCAAATCTGCCAAAAACCCAAATTTCCTTTCCCCTCTTCACTCCCTACCCCGTCGCATACCAGCCCACCCCTTTTCTCTTTTGTCCGTAATTTACATCATTGTGACAGCCTAGACAATTAAAATAGCATGTTAATCAATCTCGTTAATGGTCTGCAACAAAATCCCAAGACGAACGTCGTATAATTAGGGTTCATTTACCGTAATTGTAAATACCGTGTTGACCTCCTCTCACGTATCATAGAAACACTATAATATATATAAATGAAGACAAAAAAATCCTTCGCGATGCGGTCACTTCTATTTTTTTTTTTTGAGTCACCAGATTTACTTGATTTTTAAATAGAGGCTTCTTATGCATTTGACCCGAATTCATGGGTAGGGTCTTCCCAAACCCAGATATTCCTTAAACGGAAAAAATATTTAGTTTCCTTTGATATCCATCCGATGATCTTCTTATTGTGTTTCTTTATTAGCTTGATGCGTTTGTATTCATGTCTTAGGTCTTCATGATGAAATTCCGTCCATTTATGTTCCATCTCCTCCGGCTCTTTTTTAAGCAGGCGTGTTATTAAGCTTGTTCTGATGTTGCTTGTTATTATCTTACATTCCCAACCTCCAAGCTCAACATCGGCGCACATTTCGTCTAAGCAACAATCCATAAATGGATACTTATCCATAAAAATAACATCATTATCAACACTATGAGCGGCGCCTTCGTGTCTCTGTTGACGCGAATTGAGCTTGTTCGCCTTTTCTTTTTTGATTCAAAGGCCTTTGTCAAGACAACGCCACCATAGACCGATCTCTTGAAGGCTTTTTTGTTGTTGTTAGCCATTTTTTTCCTTATGAAAATTCAAAAGAGAATGGATGCTATTTATACACATACGGAAAATGTATATATATATATATATATATATATATATATATATATATATATGGATATAATCTCTGTTAGTTTTGTGAATATATAGTGTATTACGTAATTATAGAAACTATATTATGAGAATATGTGTATATAATATGTCTTTTTGTGTTTGCATTCATATATTATTCTAGCACCACACTAATTTTTACTAATATTTTACAGTAAACAACCAAATATACGGCAAAATTTGCTTATATATGTATGCAACAATATTTAAAGTAATAAATAACTGTAAACTTACTTTCAAATTACAATCACGTAAATCATATTAACTAATGCCAAAATTAAGCTGACTTGATTTCTTTCGTAATTAATCATCAATTGTACATGTTAAGAATCATAGTTTTTCTTAATAAATTTTACGTGTATTTTTGTGTCTATGTCGTGGATGCATGCATATATGTATGTAAATATGATTTATATTACGTGGTTGTTTTGCATTATTCGATTTTAATATTTATATACTTTTTTGGAGTTTAATTTTATTTATTATAAGGAAAATTACAATAAACTTAAAGTTTGATAGTAAAAGTGTTTCACAAATAACCAAGATGTTTAATAACCCAATTTAAAAGCTATCTTGGTTTGGTGAGACCCAAGACCCGCTTGTTTTTTTTTCAATAAAATTGTTTCTTAATTTTAAATAATATCTTTTTTTTTAAAACAAAATCATATAATAAATTTTAGTATATCCTATTTAATAGGATCTATGTTAATATATATTACAATTTGAAGCATTCCAATTTTGAGGGACCAAATCTGCTAAAAACCCAAATTTCCTTTCCCCTCTTCACTCCCTACCACGTCACATGCAAGCCGCCCCCCCTTTTCTCTTTTGTTCGTAATTTACAGCATTGTGACAGCCCGGACGATTAAAATAGCATGTTAATCAATCTCGTTAATGGTCTGCAACAAAATCCCAAGACGAACGTCGTATAATCCAGGTTCATTAACCGTAATTGTCAATACCGTGTTGACCTCCTCTCACGTATCATAGAAACACTATAATATATATAACTGAAGACAAAAAAATCCTTCGTGTCGCGATGCGGTCGCTCCCATTTTTTTTAAAGTCACCATATTTGCTTGATTTTAAATAGAGGCTTCAAATGCATTTGACCCAAATTCACGGTAGGGTCTTACCAAACCCAGATATTCCTTAAACGGGAAAAATATTTTGTTTCCTTTGATATCCATCCGATGATCTTCTTATTGTGTTTCTTTATTAGCTTGATGCGTTTGTATTCATGTTTTAGGTCTTCATGATGAAATTCCGTCCATTTTTTTTCCATCTCCTCCTGCTCTTTTTTAGGCAGGCGTGTTATTAAGCTTGTTCTGATGTTTTGTGACAATCGTCAATTTCAGGTTAACTCCGTTAACTCAACTCCGTCAATTCAAACTTAAGATCACGGAATCTATAACGCACACCTCATTACATTTAAACTAGGGTTTAAATGACGCTTAACACTTACTACATGTGTAGTCTTTCGGGAATTACACCGAAACGCAAACGAGTTGACGCAAACAATTGGTGTATAAACGAAAAACGTCAAAACAGTAATTATGTGATACTTATGTGTTAGACTTATGTGTTGTGTGATAACATCGTTATAAACACTAACTCAAGATGTAAACAAGTTAGTTTAAGCTAGATAAGTAATACTTAGAAGTGGAGGGGCCAAAGTGTAACATAGTATTATTATAAATAATAATAATAATAAACCCTAACTTATTCTTTCTCTCCCCACACAATCCCGGGACCTTCTTCCCTTGGCTCCCTTGGCTGCCGCCACTCATACACACACATACAACCAAGATTTCAAGCCTTTGATTGAAGATTAAGGTGCTAGGAAGGTATAAACGACTATCCTATGCATCCTTTATACTTAATTTCGATGTTTAATGGGTTAATTGAAAACCCTAGAGGCCGATTTATGTGTGTATGTAATTCATATGATTGTTGTTGATTTGATGATGATTTGATAACTAGATTGGATATTGTTACATGTTAATTGCTTGTGTCTTTGATTTGAGTTCAAACAAAAACCCTAATCATGTATGTAATGTGTAATTGATGTGCATGGATAGTGATTATGGAGTCTAGAGTGTTATATGAATGAATGATGGTCCGTAGATAGTTAATATGTTGAGTTTGGATGCAAACAGTTTCTGGACAGATTGTGTTATTGATGTTTAATTGACTGTAACGAGGTGTAAATGTGAAAATTGGTTGAGATTATTGATACTACAGTAAACTAGGTTGAGTCTAGTTTCTAAAGAATATAAATTTGCAATTTTTGGACGTTTAAAAGTTAACTTTTATGATTTTACAAAAACGTTGTGCAAAGCTGAGTTGTTAGACCTGCTGTTAGGTTGTTTTGTAAATATTACATCTCATGAACTACGAGACCAATTGGGTTGGTTCCACTTCTGGAAGTTGACTTATTGAGTTAGGAACCTAACCCAAGTGGTCTTGCATTTATTGGATTTTTCGTTTAACGGGAAATTCAAATAACATTCTGTTGCGCATGAATTTGACTGTTATGAGTTTGCTGTAATGATTTGATGATTGTGAGAAACTTATGTGGAATAAAAATATAATAAAATATGTTCTGGAAACCTAAGACATATATGCTTTTGTGATGATTTTTGGTAAATTAATTGTGATGCTATGATCGGTGGGATAGTATAATATTTCAAGTAGAATTTCTGTCTCGGTGAAACTAGCTGCTGAATTTTGTGAAAATGCATGAAACATGATACTTGCTATATAATTGTTATGTTTTGACCAAATTGCCCTTGAGGGGAATAGTTGCTAATTGTTGAGTAGTACTACTGGGTTTAACAAACCCCACCCAACGCTAAACTCGACTGGAGGTCGAGTGGGTGTAATCATGGCTAAACACATACCATGGTCGGGATAAACCTGGTGGCAAGGCAAATAATAAACAGTCAGCTTCGGTGTCGAACACTTAGTGATACTTGTTTTATAGGTTAGCTACCTATAGATATATAATTGACATAACACTATCTGGTAACGTAAAACGCTGTAACGCAAAACGCTGAACGCAAACGCTAAACGCTTTATTTTATATAAACTTGTGAACTCACCAACCTTGTGTTGACACTTTTAGTATGTTATTCTCAGGTAGCCGAGGCGGGCGCGCGGTTTAGGATCATGCTTTGCTTGAAACACTTTTAACTATGCAAACTTATTTTTAACCGTTATCATTGGGTTTTAAGTCGTTCTGCGTGACGTAACATTGTTTTCTATGGTTTTACGCTTCCGCATTTAATTACTCGTAAACGTTTTCATGGTTTTGAAACTTTGTTTTATGGTTTGATTATAACTAATGATTCCGATCATGTTAGTTCACAACCTCTGACGGTAAAACTCCGTTAGTGGATTTTGAGGGTGTGACAGATTGGTATCAGAGACCTTGGTTTATAGCGAACTAGAAGCTGCATGCATACTAGACTATAACCGAGACGACCCATTAGTTATAATGATACGCACTGCATAGATTTGTGTAGTCTTTGTTATCCTATCTCTTTACCTCTTTCACTCATACGCGCGCGCATACACGGCTTACCTGTTGGAATGTCGACGCCGCCATCATCATCATCATCCGATCCGTTGACTCATGCTCACGGGAAGGAACCGCAGTTACCTACCGCATCGCCACCCCGTGTAGTCCCGGAACTCGAAGTTCCCGCACCGAAGAGGTACCGCTTATCCGGAGACATGTACGAAAACGAAGTTAGCTGGGATTGGTACCCTAATATGATCAGACGTATGGTCTATCGAGAACAAGTTCCCCCGTTACCTCACCCGAACCATCCTGCTTACCCCAACACCCTACCACCCATAACCGAACCTGTAGAGCGTGTTCTCGCAGCTGTTGTTTCTTGTTTGGAGCGTGACGTTGATTACATACGCTATACGAGAGCGAACGTATTCGGACTGTTAAAAGATGGAACCGAGACTAAGGAGGAAATTGCCCGCATGACAGCGGCCAGGAAGGAAATGCAAGAGGCTAGTGATCAACAGATGAAGATTATGAGAAAGATGCAAGCCGAGATGATAGACTTGCAAGAGCAACTCCAAGAGGCAAGGACCCGAACCGGGATAACTCTAGCGCGTTGCGATGTCTTACAAACGCAAATTGCTCAGAACGTAGCGGAACCTGAGGCAGAGCCTGAAGGGGAAACCGAGGAAAATCCCGAGGAGGAATCGGAGGAAGAACCGGCTGAGCCAGAGGCACACTCGGACGTGTCCTCAGGAGATGACATCTCGGGATGATAATACCTAGATGGCTGGAAGAAACGCTGGACACGGACGTGGTAACATCAACCTGACTGCAGCAGAACTCCAAACTCTGCTGAACGACCATGCGGCGGCCGCTTTAGCCGTACATGTTCAGAACCAAGCTGGAGGTCCAATTGGAACGTGTACCTTCAAGAACTACCTTGACTGCAAGCCCAGTACGTTTAAGGGCACTGAGGGAGCTATAGGCTTCCTGCGTTGGGCTGAGAAGGCCGAATCGGCGTTTGAGATGTGTAATTGTCCCCCTGCCAGTAGGGTCAAATTCGCTCCTGGAACACTTGAGGATTCTGCCCTCACTTGGTGGAATTCAAACGTGCAGATCCATGGATTGGAACTGGCTAACGCGATGAACTGGGAGGAGTTCAAAAACATGATACGAGAAGAGTACTGTCCGAGAGAAGAGATTGCAAAGTTATAGTCAGAATTTTGGTCATTGAAGATGGTGGGCTCAGAAATCGAAGCTTACACTACCCGTTCTCACGAGTTAGCGGTGATGTGTCCGCGGATGGTAGATCCGCTGAGTAAGAGGATTGAAATGTATATTGATGGGTTAGCACCGCAAATTCAGGGCATGGTGACGTCTTCCAGACCAGCCACGATTCAACAAGCGATCCGTTTAGCTCACAAACTGACGGATCAAGCAGTGACCCAAGGTGCGCTACCACCTAGGGGTTCAACCGCTAAAGCCCGTGACAACTCGAGTAATGACAACAACAGCAACAGCAACCCGAGCAGCGGAAAGAGAAAGTTTGACAACACCAGATCCTCATCCTTGAACCTCCCACAGCAACAACACTACCGTAAGCCCGAAATCACTCGGAGCTTTAACAATCAGAGTCACAACAACAATAACAACGGTAGCGGGCAGGGTTCGAGCGGATATGCTGGGAAATATCCGAAGTGCAATAGGTGCAACTATCATCCTGTTGGCCCGTGTGACCGTGTCAAGTGTCAGAGATGCGGAAAGATGGGTCACCAGGCGAAGGAATGTAGAGGAGACCTTGCGGCAAAGGGTGCTCCTAAACCATCTATGACGAAGAAGGGATGTTTCGAATGTGGGCAGGAAGGTCATTTCAGGAAAGATTGTCCCAAGCTGAAACCGAACGACAACAATGGAGGTAATGGAAGTGGCAGTAGTGGTGGAAGCAATGGCAAAGGAAGAGCTTTTGTAATTGGGTCGGGTCAAGCCCGCAATGATCCGTACGTGGTGACTGGTAAGTTCCCTGTGAACGATTGTTTTGCTTCTGTATTGTTTGACACTGGAGCTGATAGGAGTTTTGTGTCGAAAGCCTTTAGCCAACTCTTAGACTTAACTCCAACTCCGTTAGATGCTAAGTTTCCTGTTGAATTAGCTGACGGTAAAACTATAGTAACGACTCATGTACTTGCGGGATGTAAGTTAAAACTGTCAGGTCATGTCTTTGATATCGACCTTATTCCTTTTACGCTTAGTAGTTTCGATGTCGTGGTCGGCATGAACTGGTTATCCGAGAACCGAGCGGAGATTATATGTCACGACAAGGTAGTCCACATTACTACCCCTTTCGGCGAGATCATTTCGATCCGTGGTGAGAGAAGCGGCATGACCACCAGCGTCATTACCCTCATGAAGGCGCAGAAGTGCCTACGAAAGGGTCATCTGGCAATTTTGGTGCAGATTGTTGAGAAACCCGCGGAAGAGAAGCGAATTGAAGATATACTGATTCTGCGATCTGGTTATCACCAACTAAGAGTGCGCGAAGAAGATATCTCAAAGACGGCTTTCAGAACACGGTATGGTCACTACGAGTTTTCGGTTATGCCTTTTGGCCTAACCAACGCACCAGCCGTATTTATGGATCTCATGAATCGAGTATGCAAGGCGTACCTCGACAAGTTTGTGATTGTTTTCATTGATGATATTCTCGTCTACTCCAAGAACGAAGCTGACCATGAAGAACACTTAAGGGTAATTCTGGAATTATTGAAGAAGGAACAACTGTATGCTAAACTCTCGAAATGTGAGTTTTGGCTTCGCGAGGTTCACTTTTTAGGACATGTGATCAACGAGAATGGTATCCATGTCGATCCCGGTAAGGTAGAGGCCATCAAAAACTGGGAAGCACCTAAGACTCTGACTAAGGTGCGGCAATTCCTAGGACTGGCCGGCTACTACCGACGTTTCATCGAGGGATTTTCAACGATTGCTCAACCCCTCACTGCTTTGACTCACAAAGGCACTAAGTGCAATTGGGGTGACGCGCAAGAATCCGCTTTTCAACTGTTGAAAACCAAACTCTGCAGCGCCCCTATTCTAGCCCTCCCCGAGGGAACGGAAAATTTTGAGGTACACTGTGACGCATCGATACAAGGTCTCGGTTGTGCGCTGATGCAACTCGAGAAGGTTATAGCTTACGCCTCTCGACAACTACGGGTTCACGAGAAGAACTACATGACCCATGATTTGGAACTCGGAGCTGTGATGTTTGCCCTTAAGATATGGAGGCATTAATTGTACGGTACCAAGTTTACCATTTACACCGACCACAAGAGTCTCCAACATATCTACGATCAGAAGGAGCTGAACATGCGACAGCGTCGTTGGGTCGAGCTGCTCAAGGATTATGATTGTGCCATCAAGTATCACCCTGGCAAGGCCAATGTAGTGGCCGATGCTCTCAGCAGAAAAGAAACAGATAAACCCAGGTGAGTGCGAGCATTGCAACTCACGATTCATGCCAACTTACCCGATCAAATTCGCGAGGCGCAACTCGAAGCTTTGAAAGATGATAATCTTCCATCAGAACTCATGCGGGGCATGAACAAACAACTTGAAACCAAATCGGAAGGGGTCCGATATTTTGAGAACCGGATTTGGGTTCCACAGTTCGGAGAGTTGAGAACTCTGGTGATGGACGAAGCACACAAGTCCCGATATTCTATCCACCCTGGCTCAGATAAAATGTATCATGATTTAAAGGCACTTTACTGGTGGCCGAACATGAAAGCCGACATTGCCACCTACGTGAGCAAATGCTTGACTTGTGCCAGAGTCAAAATAGAATACCAGAAACCATCTGGTCTACTGCAACAACCGGAACTCCCAATGTGGAAATGGGAACACATCTCAATGGATTTTATCACGGGTTTACCTAAGACACCGACGGGATGCGATACCATCTGGGTGATCGTTGACCGGTTGACTAAGTCTGCACACTTCTTAGCGATTAAGGAATCGGACAAAATGGAAAGACTGACTCGCGTCTACATGAAGGAAGTAGTGTCTAGACACGGAGTGCCTGTCTCAATCATTTCTGATCGAGATTCTCGTTTCACTTCGCACTTTTGGAGGTCGCTGCAAAGCGCACTAGGCACCCGTCTTGATATGAGAACAGCATACCATCCTCAGACGGATGGGCAAAGTGAACGAACTATTCAGACCATGGAGGATATGTTGCGTGCATGCGTGTTGGATTTCGGAAAAAGTTGGGAACCTCACTTACCTTTGGTAGAGTTTTCGTATAATAACAGCTACCACGCAAGTATTAAAGCAGCGCCGTTTGAAGCTCTGTACGGACGGAAGTGTCGATCACCACTCTGCTGGGCAGAGGTGGGTGACAGCCAAATCACTGGTCCAGAACTGGTACTCGAAACTTCGGAAAAGTTTGTTCAAATATGAAATCGCATTGCAGCAGCACGAGATCACCAAAAGAGTTACGCCGACAAGCGGCGAAAACCTCTCGAATTTCAAGTGAACGATCGAGTGTTACTCAAAGTCTCACCTTGGAAAGGTGTGGTTCGCTTTGGTAAGCGAAACAAACTCAACCCACGATATGTTGGTCCCTATCGAATAACTGAGCGCATTGGTCCGGTGGCGTACCGACTGGACCTACCAACGGAACTCAGTGGCTTACACAATGTATTCCACGTGTCCAATTTGAAGAAATGCCTATCTGATGAAACCCAAGTAGTCCCTTTGGAGGAACTGCAAGTTGATAAACAGTTACGTTTCATTGAGGAACCAGTCGAGGTTGTGGATTGGGAAACCAAAACGCTCAAGCACAGCAAAATTCCAATCGTTAAGGTTCGTTGGAACTCGAGACGTGGACCAGAGGTTCACGTGGGAACGCGAGAATCAAATGATGAAAAAGTATCCTCATCTTTTTGAAGGGCTGACCAAACACAGAAAACCGCGAAACCCGGCAAACCGTCAGAAATCACCGGAGGTATGAATTAAATTTCGGGACGAAATTTCTTTCTACTAGGGGATGATATGACAAACTGAAAATTTTTCTTACTTTTTTAGACACTCATCACGACTTGACTCAAATTTTCGGGACGAAAATTCTTTAACATGGGAATGATGTGACAATCGTCAATTTCAGGTTAACTCCGTTAACTCAACTCCGTCAATTCAAACTTAAGATCACTGAATCTATAACGCACACCTCATTACATTTAAACTAGGGTTTAAATGACGCTTAGCACTTACTACATGTGTAGTCTTTCGGGAATTACACCGAAACGCAAACGAGTTGAAGCAAACAATTGGTGAATAAACGAAAAACGTCAAAACAGTAATTATGTGATAATTATGTGTTAGACTTATGTGTTGTGTGATAACATCGTTATAAACACTAACTCAAGATGTAAACAAGTTAGTTTAAGCTAGATAAGTAATACTTAGAAGTGGAGGGGCCAAAGTGTAACATAGTATTATTATAAATAATAATAATAATAATAATAATAAACCCTAACTTATTCTTTCTCTCCCCACACAATCCCGATCGGACCTTCTTCCCTTGGCTCCCTTGGCTGCCGCCACTCATACACACACATACAACCAAGATTTCAAGCCTTTGATTGAAGATTAAGGTGCTAGGAAGGTATAAACGACTATCCTATGCATCCTTTATACTTAATTTCGATGTTTAATGGGTTAATTGAAAACCCTAGAGGCCGATTTATGTGTGTATGTAATTCATATGATTGTTGTTGATTTGATGATGATTTGATAACTAGATTGGATATTGTTACATGTTAATTGCTTGTGTCTTTGATTTGAGTTCAAACAAAAACCCTAATCATGTATGTAATGTGTAATTGATGTGCATGGATAGTGATTATGGAGTCTAGAGTGTTATATGAATGAATGATGGTCCGTAGACAGTTAATATGTTGAGTTTGGATGCAAACAGTTTCTGGACAGATTGTGTTATTGATGTTTAATTGACTGTAACGAGGTGTAAATGTGAAAATTGGTTGAGATTATTGATACTACAGTAAACTAGGTTGAGTCTAGTTTCTAAAGAATATAAATTTGCAATTTTTGGACGTATAAAAGTTAACTTTTATGATTTTATTGATACTACAGTAAACTAGGTTGTTTTGTAAATATTACATCTCATGAACTACGAGACCAATTGGGTTGGTTCTACTTCTGGAAGTTGATTTATTGAGTTAGGAACCTAACCCAAGTGGTCTTTCATTTATTGGATTTTTCTTTTAACGGGAATTTCAAATAACATTCTGTTGCGCATGAATTTGAATGTTATGAGTTTGCTGTAATGATTTGATGATTGTGAGAAACTTATGTGGAATAAAAATATAATAAAATATGTTCTGGAAACCTAAGACATATATGCTTTTGTGATGATTTTTGGTAAATTAATTGTGATGCTATGATCGGTGAGATAGTACAATCTTTCAAGTAGAATTTCTGTCTCGGTGAAACTAGCTGCTGAATTTTGTGAAAATGCATGAAACATGATACTTGCTATATAATTGTTATGTTTTGACCAAATTGCCCTTGCGGGAAATAATTGCTAATTGAATGTCATGATTCGACCAAATTGCCCTCGTGGGGAATAATGGCTAGTTAATTGTTATGTGTTGACCAAATTGCCCTTACGGGGAGTAATTGCTAGCGATGTACTTTATGAATACATGACACGTAAATAATTGCTTACACATGTAACGTATCACAAATACATTTGTTAAAGTCACACACGATTCACAAACGAAACACGAAACATGTTATGTGCATAGGTATTATGTGCCGAGTCTAGAGACTCGATAATATTCCGACACTTAGAAAAATCTCTTTGTTGTTTTAGAACGCTAGAGAGAGTTTTTCTGTGACGCGCATCTTGGTGAATTATTTTGGGAATACTTCGCAAACAGTGAGTTTCACTTTCCCCTTTTTAAACTTTTTAAACGCTTTTCACTTGGGGGAGATAACATACTCCGAAACGCATTTAAGATTTTATTAATATAGATTATATATCACTTGTAAAGACTAAGTGGCAAACGCAATAACTAAAGTCTTTCATTCACATCGAACCGTTTAATATTGGATAATAGCGAGTGATTGTTGAGTAGTACTACTGGGTTTAACAAACCCCACCCAACGCTAAACTCGACTGGAGGTCGAGTGGGTGTAATCATGGCTAAACACATACCATGGTCGGGATAGACCTGGTGGCAAGGCAAATGATAAACAGTCAGCTTCGGTGTCGAACACTTAGTGATACTTGTTTTATAGGCTAGCTACCAATAGATATATAATTGACATAACACTATCTGGTAACGCAAAACGCTGTAACGCAAAACGCTGTAACGCTGTAACGCAAAACGCTGTAACGCAAAACGCTGAACGCAAACGCTAAACGCTTTATTTTATATAAACTTGTGAACTCACCAACCTTGTGTTGACACTTTTAGTATGTTATTCTAAGGTAGCCGAGGCGGGCGCGCGGTTTAGGATCATGCATTGCTTGAAACACTTTTAACTATGCAAACTTATTTTTAACCGTTATCATTGGGTTTTAAGTCGTCCTGCGTGACGTAACATTGTTTTCTATGGTTTTACGCTTCCGCATTTAATTACTCGTAAACGTTTTCATGGTTTTGAAACTTTGTTTTATGATTTGATTATAACTAATGATTCCGATCCTGTTAGTTCACACCCTCTGACGGTAAAACTCCGTTAGTGGATTTTGAGGGTGTGACATGTTTCTTGTTATTATCTTACGTTCCCAAACTCCAAGCTCAACATCGGCGCACATTTCGTCTAAGCAACAATCCATAAATGGATACTTATCCACAAAAATAACATCATTATCAACACTATGAGCGGCGCCTTAGTTGTCTCTATTGACGCGACTTGAGCTTGTTCGCGTTTTCTTTTTTATTCAAAGGCCTTTGTCAAGACAACGTCAACATAGACCGATCTCTTGAAGGCTTTTTTGTTGTTGTTAGCCATTTTTTTCCATATGAAAATTCAAAAGAGAATGGATGCTATTTATACACATACGGAAAATGTATATATATATATATGGATATAATCTCTGTTAGTTTTGTGAATATATGGTGTATTGCGTAATTATAAAAACTATATTATGAGAATATGTGTATATAATATGTCCTTTTGTGTTTGCATTCATATATTATTCTAGCACCACATTAATTTTTACTAATATTCTACAGTAAACAACCAAATATACGGCAAAATTTGCTTATATATATGCAACAATACTTAAAGTAATGAATAACTGTAAACTTACTGCCAAATTACAATCACGTAAATCATATTAATAACGCCAAAATTAAGCAGACTTGATTTCTTGCCTAGTTGATCATCAATTATACATGTTAAGAATCATAGATTTTCTTAATAAATTTTGCGTGTATTTTTGTATCAATGTTGTGGATGCATGCACATATGTATGTAAATATGATTTTTATTACGGGGGCTGTTTTACATAATTCGTTTGTAATATTTATATACTTTTTTGAGTTTAATTTTATTTATTGTTAGGAAAATTACAATATACTTAGAGTTTGATGATAAAAGGGTTTCACAAATAACTAAGATGTGTAATAACTCGGTATAAAAGCTATCTTGGTTTGGTGAGACCCAGGACCTGCTTGTTTTTTTTTTACAATAAAATTGTTTCTTAATTTTAAATAATATCTTTTTTATAAAAACAAAATCATATAATAATTTTTAATATATCCTATTTTATAGGATCTATGTTAATATATATATTACAATTTGAAGAATTCCAATTTTGAGAGTCCAAATCTGCCAAAAACCCAAATTTCCTTTCCACTCTTCACTCCCTACCCCGTCGCATACCGACCCCCCCCCCTTTTCTCTTTTTTTCGTAATTTACAGCATTGTGACAGCCCGGACGATTAAAATAGCATGTTAATCAATCTCGTTAATGGTCTGCAACAAAATCCCAAGACGAACGTCGTATAATCCGGGTTCATTTACCGTAATTGTCAATACCGTGTTGACCTCCTCTCACGTATCATAGAAACACTATAATATATATAAATGAAGACATAAAAATCCTTCGTGTCGCGATGTTGTCGCTCCCATTTTTTTTGGAATCACCAGATTTGCTTGATTTTTAAATTGAGGCTTCTCATGCATTTGACCCGAATTCATGGGTAGGGTCTTACCAAACCAAGATATTTCTTAAACGGGAAAAATATTTTGTTTCCTTTGATATCCATCCGATGATCTTCTTATTGTGTTTCTTTATTAGCTTGATGCGTTTGTATTCATGTCTTAGGTCTTCATGATGAAATTCCGTCCATTTTTGTTCCATCTCCTCCGGCTCTTTTTTAGGCAGGCGTGTTATTAAGCTTGTTCTGATGTTGCTTGTTATTATCTTACGTTCCCAAACTCCAAGCTCAACATCGTCGCACATTTCGTCTAAGCAACAATCCATAAATGAATACATATCCACAAAAATAACATCATTATCAACACTATGAGCGGCGCCTTCGTTGTCTCTGTTGACGCGACTTGAGCTTGTTCGCTTTTTCTTTTTTGATTCAAAGGCCTTTGTCAAGACAACGCCACCATAGACCGATCTCTTGAAGGCTTTTTTGTTGTTGTTAGCCATTTTTTTCCTTATGAAAATTCAAAAGAGAATGGATGCTATTTATACACATAAGGAAAATGTATATATATATATATATGGATATAATCTCTGTTAGTTTTGTGAATATATGGTGTATTACGTAATTATAAAAACTATATTATGAGAATATGTGTATATAATATGTCCTTTTGTGTTTTCATTCATATATTATTCTAGCACCACACTAATTTTTACTAATATTCTACAGTAAACAACCAAATATACGGCAAAATTTGCTTATATATATATGCAACAATATTTAAAGTAATGAATGACTGTAAACTTACTGTCAAATTACAATCACGTAAATCATATTAATAATGCCAAAATTAAGCAGACTTGATTTCTTGCCTAGTTGATCATCAATTATACATGTTAAGAATCATAGTTTTTCTTAATAAATTTTACGTGTATTTTTGTATCTATGTTGTGGATGCATGCACATATGTATGTAAATATGATTTTTATTACGGGTGCTGTTTCACATTATTCGTTTGTAATATTTATATACTTTTTTGGAGTTTAATTTTATTTATTGGTAGGAAAATTACAATATACTTAGAGTTTGATGATAAAAGGGTTTCACAAATAACTAAGATGTGTAATAACTCGATATAAAAGCTATCTTGGTTTGGTGAGACCCAAGACCCGCTTGTTTTTTTTTACAATAAAATTGTTTCTTAATTTTAAATAATATCTTTTTTAAAAAAACAAAATCATATAATAATTTTTAATATATCCTATTTTATAGGATATATGTTAATATATATATTACAATTTGAAGCATTCCAATTTTGAGGGTCCAAATATGCCAAAAAACCAAATTTCCTTTCCCATCTTCACTCCCTACCCCGTCGCATACCTGCCCCCCCCCCCCCCTTTTTCTCTTTTGTCCGTAATTTACATCATTGTGACAGCCTAGACAATTAAAATAGCATGTTAATCAATCTCGTTAATGGTCTGCAACAAAATCCCAAGACGAAAGTCGTATTATCCGGGTTCATTTACCGTAATTGTCAATACCGTGTTGACCTCCTCTCACGTATCATAGAAACACTATAATATATATAAATGAAGACAAAAAAATCCTTCGTGTCGCAATGCGGTCGCTCCCATTTTTTTTGGAGTCACCAGATTTGCTTGATTTTTAAATAGAGGCTTCTCATGCATTTGACCCGAATTCATGGGTAGGGTCTTACCAAACCCAGATATTCCTTAAAAGGGAAAAATATTTTGTTTCCTTTGATATCCATCCGATGATCTTCTTATTGTGTTTCTTTATTAGCTTGATGCGTTTGTATTCATGTCTTAGGTCTTCATGATGAAATTCCGTCCATTTTTGTTCCATCTCCTCCGGCTCTTGTTTAGGCAGGCGTGTTATAAGCTTGTTCTGATGTTGCTTGTTATTTTCTTACGTTCCCAAACTCCAAGCTCAACATCGGCTCACATTTCGTCTAAGCAACAATCCATAAATGGATACTTATCCACAAAAATAACATCATTATCAACACTATGAGCGGCGCCTTCGTTGTCTCTGTTGACGCGACCTGAGCTTGTTCTCTTTTTCTTTTTTGATTCAAAGGCCTTTGTCAAGACAACACCGCAATAGACCGATCTCTTGAAGGCTTTTTTGTTGTTGTTAGCCATTTTTTTCCTTATGAAAATTCAAAAGAGAATGGATGCTATTTATACACATACGGAAAATGTATATATATATGGATTTAATCTCTCTTAGTTTTGTGAATATATGGTGTATTACGTAATTATAGAAACTATATTATGAGAATATGTGTATATATAATATGTCCTTTTGTGTTTGCATCGTATATTATTCTAGCACCACACTAATTTTTTCTAATATTCTAAAGTAAACAACCATATATACGGCAAAAATTGCTTATATATATATATGCAACAATATTTAAAGTAATGAATAACTGTAAACTTCTTGTCAAATTATATTCACGTAAATCATATTAACTAATGCCAAAATTAAGCAGACTTGATTTCTTGCCTAATTAATCATCAATTATACATGTTAAGAATCATATTTTTTCTTATTAAATTTTGCGTGTATTTTTGTATCTATGTTGTGGATGCATGCACATATGTATGTAAATATGATGTTTATAACGGGGGATGTTTTACATTATTCGTTTTAAATATTTATATTTTTTTATGGAGTTTAATTTTATTTATAGTAAGCAAAATTACAATATACATAGAGTTTGATGATAAAAGGGTTTCACAGATAACTAAGATGTGTTATAACCCGGTTTAAAAGCTATCTTGGTTTGGTGAGACCCAAAACCTGCTTGTTTTTTTACAATAATTTTTTTTCTTAATTTCAAATAATATCTTTTTTTAAAAAACAAAAAATCATAAAATAATTTTTAGTATATCCTATTTTATAGGATCTATGTTAGTATATATTACAATTTGAACCATTCAAATTTTGAGGGTCCAAATATGCCAAAAACCCAAATTTCCTTTCCCCTCTTCACTCCCTACCCCGTCGCATGCCAGCCCCCCCCCCCCCTTTCTCATTTGTTCGTAATTTAACGCATTGTGACAGCCTTTAAAATAGCATGTTAATCAATCTCGTTAATGGTTTGCAACAAAATCCCAAGACGAACGCCGTATAATCATTGTTTATTTACCGTAATTGTCAATACCGTGTTGTCCTCCTCTCACGTATCATAGAAACACTATAATATATATAAATGAAGGCAAAAAACTTTCGTTTCGCGACGCGGTCACTCCCATTTTTTTGGAGTCAACAGATTTGCTTGATTTTTAAATAGAGGCTTCTCATGCATTTGACCCGAATTCATGGGTATGGTCTTACCAAACCCAGATATTCCTTAAACGGGAAAAATATTTAGTTTCCTTTGATATCCATCGATGATCTTCTTATTGTGTTTCTTTATTAGCTTGATGCGTTTGTATTCATATCTTAGGTCTTCATGATGAAATTCCGTCCATTTTTGTTCCATCTCCTCCGGCTCCTTTTTAGGCAGGCGTGTTATTAAGCTTGTTCTGATGTTGCTTGTTATTATCTTACGTTCCCAAACTCCAAGCTCAACATCGACACACATTTCGTCTAAGCAACAATCCATAAATGGATACTTATCCACAAAAATAACATCATTATCAAGACTATGAGCGGCGCCTTCGTTGTCTCTGTTGACGCGACTTGAGCTTGTTCGCTTTTTCTTTTTTGATTCAAAGGCCTTTGTCAAGACAACGCCACCATAGACCGATCTCTTGAAGGCTTTTTTGTTGTTGTTAGCCATTTTTTTCCTTATGAAAATTCAAAAGTGAATGGATGTTATTTATACACATACGGAAAATGTATATATATATGGATATAATCTTTGTTAGTTTTGTGAATATATGGTGTATTACGTATTTATAGAAACTATATTATGAGAATATGTGTATATAATATGTCCTTTTGTGTTTGCATCATATATTATTCTAGCACCACACTAATTTTTTCTAATATTCTAAACTAAATAACCATATATACGGCAAAATTTGCTTATATATATGCAACAATATTTAAAGTAATGAATAACTGTAAACTTCTTTTCAAATTAAATTCACGTAAATCATATTAACTAATGCCAAAATTAAGCAGACTTGATATCTTGCCTAATTAATCATCAATTATACATTTAAAGAATCATAGTTTTTCTTAATAAATTTTGCGTGTATTTTTGTGTCTATGTCGTGGATGCATGCATATATGTATGTAAATATGATTTATATTACGGGGGTTGTTTTACATTATTCGTTTTTAATATTTATATACTTTTTTGGAGTTTAATTTTATTTATTGTAAGGAAAATTACAATAAACTTAAAGTTTGATAGTAAAAGTGTTTCACAAATAACTAAGATGTTTTAAAACCCAGTTTAAAAGCTTTCTTGGTTTGGTGAGACCCAAGACCATCTTGTTTTTTTTTCAATAAAATTGTTTCTTAATTTTAAATAATATCTTTTTTTAAAAAACCAAAATCATATAATAATTTTTAGTATATCCTATTTAATAGGATTTATGTTAATATATATTACAATTTGAACCATTCCAATTTTGAGGGTCCAAAAATGCCAAAAACCAAATTTCCTTTCCCCTCTTCACTCCCTACCACGTCACATGCAAGCCCCCCCCCCCCCCTTTTTCTCTTTTGTTCGTAATTTACAGCATTGTGACAGCCCGGACGATTAAAATAGCATGTTAATCAATCTCGTTAATGGTCTGCAACAAAATCCCAAGACGAACGCCGTATAATCATGGTTCATTTACCGTAATTGTCAATACCGTGTTGACCTCCTCTCACGCATCATAGAAATTTTTACAATAAAATAGTTTCTTAATTTTAAATAATATCTTTTTTAAAAAACAAAAAATCATATAATAATTTTTAGTATATCCTATTTTATAGGATCTATGTTTGTATATATTACAATTTGAACCATTCCTATTTTGAGGGTCCAAATATGCCAAAAACCCAAATTTCCTTTCCCCTCTTCACTCCCTACCCAGTCGCATGCCAGCCCACCCCCCTTTTTTTCTCTTTTGTTCGTATTAAAATAGCATGTTAATCAATCTCGTTAATGGTCTGCAACAAAATCCCAAGACGAACGCCGTGTAATCATGGTTCATTTACCGTAATTGTCAATACCGTGTTGACCTCCTCTCACGCATCATAGAAATTTTTACAATAAAATAGTTTCTTAATTTTAAATAATATCTTTTTTAAAAAACAAAAAATCATATAATAATTTTTAGTATATCCTATTTTATAGGATCTATGTTTGTATATATTACAATTTGAACCATTCCAATTTTGAGGGTCCAAATATGCCAAAAACCCAAATTTACTTTACCCTCTTCACTCCCTACCCAGCCGCATGCCAGCCCACCCCCCCTTTTTCTCTTTTGTTCGTATTAAAATAGCATGTTAATCAATCTCGTTAATAGTCTGCAACAAAATCCCAAGACGAACGCCGTATAATCATGGTTCATTTACCGTAATTGTCAATACCGTGTTGACCTCCTCTCACGCATCATAGAAACACTATAATATATATAAATGAAGACATAATAATCTTATGTGTCGCGATGCGGTCGCTCCAATTTTTTTTTTGAGTTACCAGATTTTCTTGATTTTTTAATAGAGGCTTCTCATGCATTTGACCCGAATTCATGGGTATGGGTCTTATCAAACCCCGATATTCCTTAAACGGGAAAAATATTTTATTTCCTTTGATATCCATCCGATAATCTACTTATTGTGTTTTTTTATTAGCTTGATGCGTTTGTATTCATGCTTAGGTCTTCATGATGAAATTCCGTCCATTTTTGTTCCATCTCCTCCAGCTCTTTTTTAGGCAGGCATGTTATTAAGCTTGTTCTGATATTGCTTGTTATTATCTTACGTTCCCAAACTCCAAGCTCAACATCGTCGCACATTTCCTCTAAGCAACAATCCATAAATGGATACTTATCCCCAAAATTAACTTCATTATCAACACTATGAGCGGCGCCTTGTTGACGCGACCTGAGCTTGTTCGCTTTTTCTTTTTTGATTCAAAGGCCTTTGTCAAGACAACGCCACCATAGACCTATCTCTTGAAGGCTTTTTTGTTGTTGTTAGCCATTTTTTTCCTTATGAAAAATCAAAAGAGAATGGATGCTATTTATACACATACGGAAAATGTATATATATATATGGATATAATCACTGTTAGTTTTGTGAATATATGGTGTATTACGTAATTATAAAAACTATATTATTAAAATATGTGTATATAATATGTCCTTTTGTGTTTACATTCATATATTATTCTACCACCACACTAATTTTTACTAATATTCTACTGTAAACAACCAAATATACGACAAAGATTTCTTATATATATATATGCAACAATATTTAAAGTAATGAATAACTGTAAACTTACGGTCAAATTACAATCACGTAAATCATATTAATAATGCCAAAATTAAGCAGACTTGATTTCTTGCCTAATTGATCATCAATTATACATGTTAAGAATCATAGTTTTTCTTAATAAATTTTGCGTGTATTTTTGTATCTATGTTGTGGATGCATGCACATATGTATGTAAATATGATTTTTATTTCGGGGGTTATTTTACATTATTCGTTTTTAATATTTATATACTTTTTTGGAATTTAATTTTATTTACTGTTAGGAAAATTACAATACACTTTGAGTTTGGTGAAAAAAGGGTTTCACAAATAACTAAGATGTGTAGTAACTCGGTATAAAAGCTATCTTGGTTTTGTGAGACCAAAGACCCGCTTGTTTTTTTTACAATAAAATTGTTTCTTAATTTTAAATAATATCGTTTTTTAAAAAACAAAATCATATAATAATTTTTAATATATCCTATTTTATAGGATCTACGTTAATATATATTACAATTTGAAGCATTCCAATTTTGAGGGTCCAAATCTGCCAAAAACCTAAATTTCCTTTCCCCTCTTCACTCCCTACCCCGTCGCATACCAGCCCCCCCTTTTCTCTTTTGTTCGTAATTTACATCATTGTGACAGCCTAGACGATTAAAATAGCATGTTAATCAATCTCATTAATGGTCTGCAACAAAATCCCAAGACGAACGTCGTATAATCAGGGTTCATTTACCGTAATTGTCAATACCGTGTTGACCTCCTCTCACGTATCAAAGAAACACTATAATATATATAAATAAAGACAAAAATCTTTCGTGTCGCGACGCGGTCGCTCCCATTTTTTCTGGAGTCAGCAGATTTGCTTGATTTTTAAATAGAGGCTTCTCATGCATTTGACCCGAATTCATGGGTAGGGTCTTACCAAACCTAGATATTCCTTAAACGGGAAAAACATTTTGTTTCCTTTGATATCCATCCGATGATCTTCTTATTGTGTTTCTTTATTAGCTTGTATATTCATGTCTTAGGTCTTCATGATGAAATTCCGTCCATTTTTGTTCCATCTCCTCCGGCTCTTTTTTAGGCAGGCGTGTTATTAAGCTTGTTCTGATGTTGCTTGTTATTATCTTACGTTCCCAAACTCCAAGCTCAACATCGACGCACATTTCGTCTAAGCAACAATCCATAAATGGATACTTATCCACAAAAATAACATCATTATCAAGACTATGAGCGGCGCCTTCGTTGTCTCTGTTGACGCGACTTGAGCTTGTTCGCTTTTTCTTTATTGATTCAAAGGCCTTTGTCAAGACAACGCCACCATAGACCGATCTCTTGAAGGCTTTTTTGTTGTTGTTAGCCGTTTTTTTCCTTATGAAAATTCAAAAGAGAATGGATGCTATTTACACACATACGGAAAATGTAAATATATATATGGATATAATCTCTGTTAGTTTTGTGAATATATGGTGTATTACGTAATTATAGAAACTATATTATGAGAATATGTGTATATAATATGTCCTTTTGTGTTTGCATAATATATTATTCTAGCACCACACTAATTTTTTCTAATATTCTAATGTAAACAACCATATATACGGCAAAATTTGCTTATATATATGCAACAATATTTAAAGTAATGAATAACTGTAAACTTCTTTTCAAATTAAATTCATGTAAATCATATAAACTAATGCCAAAATTAAGCAGACTTGATTTCTTGCCTAATTAATCATCAATTATATATTTAAAGAATTATAGTTTTTCTTATAAATTTTGCGTGTATTTTTGTGTCTATGTCGTGGATGCATGCATATATGTATGTAAATATGATTTATATTACGAGTGTTGTTTTACATTATTCGTTTTTAATATTTATATACTTTTTTGGAGTTTTATTTTATTTATTGTAAGGAAAATTACATTAAACTTAAAGTTTGATAGTAAAAGGTTTCACAAGTAACTAAGATGTTTTATAACCTAGTTTAAAAGCTTTCTTGGTTTGGTGAGACCCAAGACCTGCTTGTTTTTTTTTCAATAAAATTGTTTCTTAATTATAAATAATATCTTTTTTTTTAAAAAAAATCATATAATAATTTTTAGTATATCCTATTTAATAGGATTTATGTTAATATATATTACAATTTGAACCATTCCAATTTTGAGGGTCCAAATATGCCAAAAACCCAAATTTCCTTTCCCCTCTTCACTCCCTACCCCGTCGCATGCCAGCCCACCCCCCTTTTTTATCTTTTGTTCGTAATTTACAGCATTGTGACAGCCATCAATCTCGTTAATGATCTATAACAAAATCCCAAGACGAACGCCGTATAATCATGGTTCATTTACCGTAATTGTCAATACCGTGTTTATCTCCTCTCACGCATCATAGAAACACTATAATATATATAAATGAAGACATAATAATCCTACGTGTCGCGATGCGGTCGCTCCAATTTTTTTTGGAGTCAACAGATTTTCTTGATTTTTTAATAGAGGCTTCTCATGCATTTTACCCGAATTCATGGGTATGGGTCTTACCAAACCCAGATATTCCTTAAACGGGAAAATATTTGTTTCCTTTGATATCTATCCGATGATCTACTTATTGTGTTTTTTATTAGCTTGATGTGTTTGTATTCATGTTTAGGTCTTCATGATGAAATTCTGTCCATTTTTGTTCCATCTCCTCCAGCTCTTTTTTAGGCAGGCATGTTATTAAGCTGGTTCTGATATTGCTTGTTATTATCACACGTTCCCAAACTCCAAGCTCAACATCGTCGCACATTTCCTCTAAGCAACAATCCATAAATGGATACTTATCCCCAAAATTAACTTCATTATCAACACTATGAGCGGCGCCTTGTTGACGCGACCTGAGCTTGTTCGCTTTTTCTTTTTTGATTCAAAGGCCTTTGTCAAGACAACGCCACCATTGACCGATCTCTTGAAGGCTTTTTTGTTGTTGTTAGCCATTTTTTTTCCTTATGAAAATTCAAAAGAGAATGGATGCTATTTATACACATACGGAAAATGTATATATATGGATATAATCTCTCTTAGTTTTGTGAATATATGGTGTATTACGTAATTATAGAAACTATATTATGAGAATATGTGTATATAATATGTCCTTTTGTGTTTGCATCGTATATTATTCTAGCACCACACTAATTTTTTCTAATATTCTAAAGTAAACAACCATATATACGGCAAAAATTGCTTATGTATATATATATGCAACAATATTTAAAGTAATTAATAACTGTAAACTTCTTGGCAAATTAAATTCACGTAAATCATATTAACTAATGCCAAAATTAAGCAGACGTGATTTCTTGCCTAATTAATCATCAATTATACATGTTAAGAATCATAGTTTTTCTTATTAAATTTTGCGTGTATTTTTGTATCTATGTTGTGGACGCATGCACATATGTATGTAAATATGATGTTTATAACGGGGGCTGTTTTACATTATTCGTTTTTAATATTTATATTCTTTTTTGGAGTTTAGTTTTATTTATAGTAAGCAAAATTACAATATACTTAGAGTTTGATGATAAAAGGGTTTCACAGATAACAAAGATGTGTTATAACCCGGTTTAAAAGCTATCTTGGTTTGGTGAGACCCAAGACCTGCTTGTTTTTTTTACAATAAAATTGTTTCTTAATTTTAAATAATATCTTTTTTTAAAAAACAAAAAATCATATAATAATGTTTAGTATATCCTATTTTATAGGATCTATGTTAGTATATATTACAATTTGAACCATTCCAATTTTGAGGGTCCAAATATGCCAAAAACCCAAATTTCCTTTCCCGTCGCATGCCAGCCCACCCCCCCTTTTTTCTCTATTGTTTGTAATTTACAAAATAATCCCAAGACGATTAAAATAGCTTGTTAATCAATCTCGTTAATGGTCTGCAACAAAATCCCAAGACGAACGCCGTATAATCATGGTTCATTTACCGTAATTGTCAATACCGTGTTGACCTCCTCACACGCATCATAGAAACACTATAATATATATAAATGAAGACATAAAAATCCTACTTGTCGCGATGCGTTCGCTCCCATTTTTTTTTGAGTCCCCAGATTTGCTTGATTTGTAAATAGAAGCTTCTCATGCATTTGACCCGAATTCATGTGTATGGGTCTTACCAAACCCAGATATTCCTTAAACGGGAAAAATATTTTGTTTCCTTTTGATATCCATCCGATGATCTTCTTATTGTTGTTTCTTTATTAGCTTGATGAGTTTGTATTCATGTTTAGGTCTTCATGATGAAATTCCGTCCATTTTTGTTCCATCTCCTCCGGCTCTTTTTTAGGCAGGCACGTTATTAAGCTTGTTCTGATATTGCTTGTTATTATCTTACGTTCCCAAACTCCAAGCTCAACATAGTCGCACATTTCCTCTAAGCAACAATCCATAAATGGATACTTATCCCCAAAATTAACATCATTATCAACACTATGAGCGGCGCCTTCGTTCTCTCTGTTGACCCAACCTGAGCTTGTTCGCTTTTTCTTTTTTGATTCAAAGGCCTTTGTTAAGACAACGCCACCATAGACCGATCTCTTGAAGGCTTTTTTGTTGTTGTTAGCCATTTTTTTTCCTTATGAAAATTCAAAAGAGAATGGATGCTATTTATACACATACGGAAAATGTATATATATATATATATGGATATAATCTCTCTTAGTTTTGTGAATATATGGTGTATTACGTAATTATAGAAACTATATTATGATAATATGTGTATATAATGTCTTTTTGTGGTTGCATTCATATATTATTTAGCACCACACTAATTTTTACTAATATTCTACAGTAAACAACCAAATATACGACAAAATTTGATTATATATATATGCAACAATATTTAAAGTAATGAATAACTGTAAGACAAATTAAAATCATGTAAATCATATTAACTAATGCCAATATTAAGCAGACTTGATTTCTTGCCTAATTAATCATCAATTATACATGTTAAGAATCATAGTTTTTCTTAAAAAATTTTGCGTGTATTTTTGTCTCTATGTTGTGGATGCATGCATATATTTATGTAAATATGATGTATATTATGGGTGCTGTTTTACATTATTCGTTTTTAATATTTATATACTTTTTTGCAGTTTAATTTTATTTATTGTAAAGAAAATTACAATAAACTTAAAGTTTGATAGTAAAAGTGTTTCACAAATAACAAAGATGTGTTATAACCCAGTTAAAAAGCTATCTTGGTTTGGTGAGATCCAAGACCCGCTTGTTTTTTTCAATAAAATTGTTTGTTAATTTTAAATAATATCTTTTTTTTAAAAAACAAAATCATATAATAATTTTTGTATATCCTATTTTATAGGATCTATGTTAATATATATTACAATTTGAACAATTCCAATATTAAGGGTCCAAATCTGCTAAAAACCCAAATTTCCTTTCCCCCCTTCACTCCCTACCCCGTCGCATGCCAGCCCCCCCCCTTTCTCTTTTGTTCGTAATTTACAGCATTGTGACAGCCTGGACGAATAAAATTGCATGTTAATCAATCTCGTTAATGGTCTGCAACAAAATCCCAAGATGAACGTCGTATAATCAGGGTTCATTTACCGTAATTGTCAATACCGTTGACCTCCTCTCACGCATTATAGAAACACTATAATATAAATAAATGAAGACATAAAAATCCTACGTGTCCCGATGTGGTCGCTCCCATATTTTTTTGGAGTCACCAAATTTGCTTGATTTTTTAATAGAGGCATCTCATGTATTTGACCTGAATTCATGAGTATAGGTCTTACTGTAGGTTCCTGGACGGATCGTACACGGGATGTCTCTAACAACGCAGGTGCGGAATCCCTGCGTAGGTAGATACGAGTGTAGAGTATATAGAGATCGAACACACAAGCAATAAACCAACCACGTTATATTGATAACAAACACGTGACCCGAGGTCACCGTTACAGACTATGACACGTAACTCGGTTACTGAAAAACTGAAACGAAAACCCTAAACGAACAACCTTAAACTGTTTCGTCTGAAACAGTATATAAACACGACAACTTCGCCACAGGCGAAGTTGTCAATAACTTCGCTGATTCAACAAGTTCGCCATAGCGAACTTGTTGACAACTTCGCGCATTACAAAACAAACATAAACAAAACATAATTACATTACAGACTCGATTACAAATGCTAGACTATGAACTACTGACATACATGTACCAACAGACTCCCCCTTGGCAGTAGCTTCATATCTTGATCTTCAAATCTTGAGTCTTGTAATCTTTACCTCTACGCGTGCGCCCCTTCTCTCACACATACCGACACTACCCTTTGATATTTCCTAGCTTGATCCTTCCAAGCAGGAATGTAGAAGATCTTCTTCTCGTTGAGCACTTTCAAATCATCCTTCGATAGATTAACAAGATGCATCGGGTCGTACACCCGAAGTACTTCTTGTTCATCCTCATCTTCCATTACCGCCTCAGCTGTCTCACAATCCACGTACCACCATTTTAAATCTTTTAGGACGTTCTTGGGCATAACTTTCATCGGTACTTCTTTCAAATGACGGACTGGTTTATACTTCATTACCATCCAAGGTTTGCCGTCAGCCCTCATTCCACGATCTTTGTCTTCTATCAACTTTCCTTTTTGAGGCTTTAGGAGTTCAAACTTTTTGTCTTTAATGGCTTCTTTCCAGACGATCTTCCCAATGATTCTTGCCATATCATCATTACTTCTATTGATCAGCCCCAATCTCGCTAAATCTCTCACCTCACATTCTGGTAAGGAATTCAGAGATCTCAACAATCTCTTAAAGTACTGAATGCCGTCGTACCGTTTGATCACAAATAGTTTCAGCTCTTTGTCGTACAACCAGCATATGATTCCTTTCTTTGACTCTGCATAGCCCTTTATATTATAAGTCTTTCTGAACATCGTTGGCACTGCAGGCTTCTTGGTTTTAACAAACCACTGAGCACAGCCTTCTTTCCAGTTCGGCTGCTCCTCCCATACTGTATCTTCTATCACACTCTCATCCCCCAATTCTGATCTCTCAACAGCTGGAATCTCATGTTCCACTGACTCATCTACCATCTCACCTTCTTCTAACACATCTTCCACATTAATCTGTTCTCCAATCCTCTCAATCTCATCCATAGGCAACACGTCATCATCATCCATCAACTCATCGTCCTCCTCCTCATCCAACTCCTTCAACGCATCAATAACGTCTTCAACATCAGCGTCGTCATCCATAACTACAACATCATCACCATCTGCATTTGTAGACTCCCCCTCAGTTGTGGAAGCTCCAAGAGCCTGAGAGGTTCTTGGCAGCTCATCACCTGCACCAGAAGGTGCATTGGGATCATCGTCATGATCTTCTCGTCTTTTCGTTCTCAACTCATCGCCCCTACACGACTTCTCCCCCTGAGATGCCAAGTAATCCTTGAAGGCATCTATTATTCGTCCATGTTCTACCAGGAGGGCAGCTTGTAGTCGATTGGATTCCACTAGGCGGTCAATAGTCTTTGACTGTTCAGCAACAATCCGCTCTAGCGAAAGAATCCTCTCGGTATCTGAAGTAGGCAATGGAGTTGGTGGAACATCAGCAGAAGTGACCGCAGGTGGTACACTTGGTAACCCTGCAGTAGAGGTGATTGTCGACTCCACAAACCGTGCAACTACCACCGGTGGATTAAGCGGTTGAGGTGGTAGGGACACAATTGTTGGTGCCGACGTCTCGATCGCTGAAACCTGTGCAGTAGTAGGAATAAGAGACATACCAGATAGGGCAGGTGGAGCAAAACGTACTAGTCTTGAAGATTCTCCAGCTCCCGAACCTATCCCTCTCTGTTCTCTTCTTGAGCGTCTTAGCACAATCTGTACTGCCTCCTCTTCATCTACTTCATCCTCATCCTCCCCCACAGTTCTCGGCCTCTTTCCCGTAGTCCGTTCACGAGACACCATAAGCCTTCTTGCCTCAGCAAACGTCTCGTCTAGATCAGAGTCAGCTACCGAAGTAGCTGCTCTGGTAACATCCATAAACTGAGGACCCGAGACATCCATATCAAACAAACCATGTCCACTAAAAGCAGCATCTAGATCAACGTTTTCAGCAGTGGACACAGCCTGAGATATAGTAGCTGGCACAGCAGCAGAAGATACAACAGGCGCAGCTGATACAGCATGAGGTGCTGCCGCCTGATGTGGTTGCGGATCCCTGAACTCGTCCCCTCCTGCAGGAACATACTCCGGGTTAATGAGATACCCGAAAAGTGGAGTATGCCTGGGACGCCGCTCAGGGTTGCTTCGAGTGCTCGACGTTCTGCACTGAGCAAAGATACGTTTTGTTACACACTCAACGTATCTGATAGGGCGTCTTTGCGGTACAGACGGAGCGACATGATTGATAATCATTTGTAGGAACCGAGGATACATAATAAAACGCTCGCGCGCCGTCGCCCGTCTCTGACGATCAATCTCGTAAAAGATTAGCTGACTAAACGAATATCTGCGGTTGTAAGTCAGCGCAATCATAGCCGATTGCATCGTCGCACCCATCCCATCTGTTCCTGCCTTTCTGCCGGACATGCATACTATCAACACATGCATCAAAAAGCGCCATTGATCCAGCAGAAAGCCTTTCCTCCTCTGCGAGTCCCCCAGCGGACCCGAATAACCCATCCTTAAGTAAGCTCCGTCACGGAAAGGAGCTACGAATTCCGTTGGGTCGTCTCTCGTTTCATTACCGAACTGCAGAGCCAACCGTATGTCTTCCGAGGAAAACTGTATGTCTTGACCATTGACAGTTGCTCGCATCACTGGAGGCTCAGGTCTGCAATCATAATACACCGTCTGCCAGAAATCTTGAATGTTGGGCAGAGATATGGGTAGTGTATTAGTGATCGCGTGAAAAACTCGTGATCGTTGGAGAAATGTGATAATCTCCCTATAGTCTTCAACGCCTCGTGCGTCTGGATCCAAAGTGATGTATTGGTTATGGGCTGGGAAGAATTGTCGTTGCTCATCACCATCATCACCTCCAGTACCTCCAACAGCAGCCATATCTGCACAAAACAAATCAAGTTAGAGACCATAAAACCATCTCACAAGTTCGCTGTGTACCATATGCGAAGTTGTGATGTACAGGCGAATTTATAGTTGAGGCGAAGTTGGGAACAACTTCGCTTCATCTGTAAGTTCGTCTATAAACTTATAAAAAATTTGAAATCGGCGAAGTTATGTTCAAGGCGAAGTTATGGATAACTTCGCCATAGGCGAAATTAAGCTTCAAGCGAAGTTGTGGATAACTTCGCTGAAGGCGAACTTAAGCCACTGGCGAAGTTGAGAATAACTTCGCGTAAACCTTAACTTCGCCTGAATCTGAAACGGCGACTGTTCAGATTCAAACAAGTGTTATCCGACGTTTCGGACCGATTTAACGATCTAACAATGAAGTCCAACATATTTCAATGGTGTTAGGACGAAAAGGTCGTCCATGAACACGTAACGTGAGGTCGGAAAACTTGGTTTCTAAGGTTCGACGACCCGAGGTCTCGAACCGGGTAAAACTATAACGAGAAAGATATTGACCATACATACCGTCAATGAGTACTAGAAACTGAAATCAAGGATCGAAATCGAAGATAACAAGATCGCGGATAATCTGTTTTTGATATTATCTTCGCCGGAAAGTTTCAATATATGTTACTGTTCCCGTTAGAAATTCCTTATATAGGGCTGAGTTGGTTCAGGCGAAGTTACGCATAACTTCGCCAAGGCGAAGTTAAGCACAACTTCGCCGAATTCAACAACTTCGCCCGTAATTTGCAAAATCAGCCCTTTAAGTTTGAATAATCCTGAATTTAACCTTAGAAATTACCAAAAAGAGTTAAACAAATATGATCAAGACCCAGTAACCAACAATAAAATAATATAACTACAAAAACTAAAAAATCTTAGAAAAATTTTAACGAAATAAGGGATCAAATTTCAGTCTAGTCAGGGACCACTACGTTTTAGAAAAGATCTTAACAGGAATCATACTAACGATGTGACTGTCACTTAGATCCGTGTTTGGCTATATTATGACATAGAGAAACAGGTTGTAAGCATGTAAATAACTTAAATGGTTTTCATCATTTCTGTGATACGGATTAAGGTTCAGTTAAGCTCAAAAATTTAAGTTGGCAACATCTCAGAGATAATGATGTCTTCTATCTATTCTCAAAGCGTATTTGGCTATACCCAAGTCACCCCGAATTGACTTCGACCCATAGTGTCTGATTAACTTGTATATACTCGTTGACTGCTTCCCGTTCTTTTCTTACTCCAGACATGAGAAGTCTTGATTGTTACTATGTCTCATAAGTACTAAAGATATACACACACATTTTTTTTTTTTTTTTTTTTTTTTTTTTTTTTTTTTTAAGCAATCATTCTTATTGACTTCGGAGTATTAAGCTACTGCAAGTCCCGAATCTGGATCACTGCAGTGTCTTGAAATGCTTTCTTCACGGGAATCAGATTACTCAGGGGCTCGTGTATGACTGGGTAGTCGCTTTTCTGCCTATCATTCGGAAAGATATGTATGAAGACATACAAAACTCTTAAGGAGTTTCCACGTAAATTCGAGTAGTTTAAGTTAGTATCACATACACTTTTACGCACCATAAAAATTACCACGACATACAATGACTGTTCTAAAGCCTTTTAAGCCTAATAACTTCACTAGTTAAGCACACACGATTAGTATATATATCATTTTCCAAGGTTGGATCAATTTTCTGTTAAACACAGCATAGAACTTCATACGAAGTAACAGACTTGAAAATTAATTTCATTTCCCTTTAAAAAAAAACTTTAAATTCAATCGCCCCAATCACGTCAAAGTCGTCAGGTAAACGGCTATCCTGAAGATCCAATGGATCAACTGGACCGACCACATACAAGTATGTGTCCTTCTTACTAAGTATGACCGACTAATTTTCAGCAACTGAAAGAACACACGTCATAGTTGCCCCGGTCACTTTCAGTCTTCCGGTTAATGGCTATCCTCATTCTCTAAGTTGAAACGAGGACCAAAACATATCCTAGGATATGTCCATCAAACTGAGGTAACCGACTAATTTTAACCAAAAATGACCCATGTTTTTTTTTTTTTTTTTTTAAACCAAAGACATGGTTACTCGGGATTGATCATCCCGTTTAGCTCAATTAGGTTTTGAAATCTGGATTTATCAAACGCTTTTGTAAACAAGTCAGCAAAATTTTCAAGTGTATCAACTTTTTCGATCTTGATCAGTTTCTTCTCAGCACAATCCCGTATGAAGTGATGACGAATGTCAATATGCTTAGTTTTACTGTGCTTCACGGGATTGTTAATTACTGAGATGGCGGCAGTGTTATCAATTAAAATAGGAGTAAGTAAGAAATTCAGACCATAGTCGCGCAATTGTTGCTGAATCCACAAAACCTGAGAGCAGCAGTTGGATGCTGCCATGTATTCAGCTTCGCATGTTGAAATTGCAACTGGTGTCTGTTTCTTGCACTGCCAGGAAACTAATCTTCCTCCAAGAAACTGACAGCCTCCTGTTGTTGACTTCCGACTCTGATTACAGCCTCCATAATCAGAATCTGTATACGCCACTAGTTCAACGTCTCCCCCTTTTGGGTACCACAACCCTAGTTTCGGCTTGCCCTTAAGATACCGCAAAATCCTCTTCACACCTTTCATGTGAGATTCCTTTGGGTTTGCCTGAAAACGAGCACAAAGACAAACAGAAAACATTATATCGGGCCTAGAAGCAGTTAAATACATTAATGAACCTATTATCGCCCGATACAGAGTAGGGTCCACATCTGCGTCACCATCTGATTCAGCGCCCAATTTGTGATTGACGCAGATTGGGGTGTCATATGGAGAACTGTCCTCCATCTTGAATCTCTTCAGCACATCATGAACATACTTTGTTTGATGAATGAACATCCCATCCTTCTTCTGATCAACCTGCAATCCTAGAAAGAAGGTTAGTTCACCCATAGCACTCATCTCGAATCGTTTCTTCATGACAGCCTCAAAATCCTGACACATGGATACTCTTGATGCAGCAAAAATGATATCATCCACGTAGACTTGAACCAGTAAGAAGTCACATCCTTCTCTCTTCACAAACAGCAAAACTAACTCTAGCTCCCTGAACAGGTTTTAAGTCTTGCAACAAGTGTTTGTTGCCTGTCATGTGCCTGGAACAGCCGCTATCTACAATCCAAAGATTGTTTGCAGCCCTGTTCATGTGTTCCTGCACAATAAAACAAAGAGTTAGAATCTTGGGACCCAAGACCAATTGGTCTTGGATCGATACGTCCCGTACCCTGGCTTTCTTAAGTTAGCATCAGGATAATTTCTGTAAGTCCTGTTAGGGAACCTCCCTGCAGATTGTGTGTAATGCCTTCCAAACCTTTGAGAATTGAAGGTGCTATATCTTGAGGTTTGGTTGTAAAACTGAGGTTGGTTTTTATGAAAACTTGAATTCGTTACATTTTGGCATTTTTTAAAGTTTTCATTTTTAGCAGTAACAAAATGACGCTTATACTCAGTTTTATTTGGCTTTACACCTCTTAATTTCGGCTCCAGAGGGCAATCTGCAACTAAATGCCCTAATTTGTTACATCTAAAGCAACACCGACTCTCCAATTTCTTGTCAAATGTTGGTTTGGATGTAGAGGTAGTGTTACCAGCCGTTCGTCTCACATAAGGTGGGACGTACGGATTGAGTGGAGAACTCTTTTTAGAAACTTTATTTTTATCTCCATCGGTGGGTAACCCTACCTTCTCTTTTGTCTGATCAGATTCGGACAACTTATCCGAATCCGATGAAACTGGACTCAAAACAGAAATATTCACATTAGAAACTTTCGAACTTGTTTCTCCACAGCTAACACTTGGTTTTACACTTGTAATCTTGATTGGAGTTGTCTGAGGAACTTCGAAATCGACAGATTTCTGAACACTCGGATTATAAGTATAGTTGTGGTTAAAGGGTGGTGGAACTTCATTATATCCGATTCCTCCCCTCTTTGCAGAGGTACCTGGATCACTCACTAGGTGATCAAGGATGGCCGAGGAATTCCTGAACTGCTCAAGTTTGCGGTTCAGTTCCACCACCTTTACCTGGTGGTCAGCAATCTGTTTATCTCGATCAGCAATCACTTTAGTTTTTTCCTCCAAAACTTCATAACTAAGATCAATTATTTCAATTTTCTCAGCAAGTTTAATTTTTAAGCTTTGAACGTCTTTTTCACATGCTTTTATTTTAATTTTATAACTCGTTTCTCTTGCTTTCGTAAAATGGTGATCTTCTTTAATAGTTTTAAAGTCAGCATCTAAATGGACATACTGATCAGTTATTGTTTTAAGTTGCTCAGACAGATTCTCACAACTAGTACAAATAGTTTTAGGAGTTACCTCGGAGCGATTATCTTTGTCATTTGCCATGAAAGCTGTTTCTTCTTCAGTAGCTTTCTCAATTCCTTCAACCTTCTCACATTCTTCAGCTTCAGACTCAGCCATGTTTGCTTGCTCACCAGAACCACTTGAGCGTTGATTCCAGTTGTACTCTCCTGCCTCTCTGGTTAACATGGCATTTATCTCTCTGTTAACTCCTGAGTGTTGTGTAGGTCGACCTTGTCCTCGTTCAACCCTCTCATTTCTGCATTCCTTGGCAAAGTGCCCGTACTGTTGACAATTATAGCACCTTACTTTGGACTTGTCGAACCCGGGCCGACCACCAACAAACTTTCTCCCCGTCTTATTCATGAAACGCTTGACTCTCCTCACTATCATGGCCATTTGCCATTGCAAATCCATCTCCTCCAGATCATCAGCATCGATCTGGTCATAATCCTCATCCAGAACAGCAGGGTCCACAATCTTCCCCTGGATGTAGTTTTCATAGGAAGCAATAAATGATGCATAGACTGCAAACTGCTCTTCAGCAGATTTTACACTCATAGGCATCTTGGAATAACTATTGCTAGATGCATTTGCAGAAAAACTACTTGTGGATGCTTGAGGCTTTGAAGTACTAGATCCTCCAGCAACGAAACATACATCACCATTCGTGTTTACAGAAACTTTTCCTTCATGAGACGAGTCAGAGCCTGACTCCCCTTTCTCGTAAAAGGCAGCAGATTCAGGCCTTGAACTTGAGCCTGAGTTAACCTTAGCACCATACATACCAGGGTCTTGTATCTGATCTGTTGGTGTTTCCTTTCGAACCATATTAAGCTCATAAGTTCTGAGCTTGTTTACTGCCGTTTCAAGATCACAATTTGGAAAGTCTCTGTCTTCCCTCATAAGGACGGTGTACATTTCCCACTTCGGTGGGAGAGCATCGAGAAGCTTTTCAACGATCTCTTCTTCTCGGTAAGCAATTGAATAATTGCTGAGCTCTGTCATTAGATGATAGTATCTGGTGATAATATCATCCAGTGATTCGTTCTTCAAAAATTTGAAGACGGAGAACTGGGTTTTTAAGAGTTTGATCTTTGATGCACGTATACCCACATTCCCCTCGAATCTATTTTCAAGAGCATCCCAAAGCTCTCTCGCAGAAGTGTACTTTCGGAACGTATGGAGAACCTCTTGAGGAAGTGCCATTGTTATCGCAGCATGGGCCTTGCTTTCGGCCTCGTACATTTTCTTCTCTTCGTCCTCCATTTTGCTGTACTTCTTAACCACATCGCGACCTTCGTATTGCGCAGTTGGAGGGATATATCCATCCTGGATGCACACCCACATTTTGGCATCCTGGTATTTGATGTATTGGATGAATCTGTCCTTCCATGCCACGAAGTCAGTTCCCTTCATCAGCCTCGGGGCCTTAGTGGCAGACCCCGCTTCTACTTCCATCTTGACCAAGTCGGAGATATTGATCGACGACATCCTTGCAAAAACCTGAAAAACCTGGAAAAACAAAAAAAAAATATTAAAACAGCTCAGTTGGCGAAGTTAAGAATAACTTCGCTTGAAGGTTAACTTCGCTGAAAGAGAACTTCGCTGAGATCTTAAATTCGCTTGATTTGGGCGAAGTTAAGAATAACTTCGCTTAGCTCTGGCGAACTTATGAGTTGAGCGAACTTGGGTTTGAAGCGAAGTTGCGGATAACTTCGCTAAGGCGAACTTATGAAGTGAGCGAAGTTGTAGTTAACTTCGCTAATCCTTATATCTTCGCCAAAAACCCTAATTCCAGCGACGGCAACTTCGCCTGAAGAATGGTAACTTCGCCCGATGAACGGTAACTTCGCCCGATGAATAGGGAAGTTTGTTCAGATCTGTTTTCGTCAATCCAGCAGCTCCCGATCAATGCAAAGGCTTGAAAATGACTGTCAAGCACTAGCAAAACTCAATCCCAACAAAAACACGTCCCGCGAATAGGTCAAACGAGACGTTTTCTACACCCGCGTGAAATCCCGAACCTCACAATCGAGCCGATTGGCTCTGATACCAATTGTAGGTTCCTGGACGGATCGTACACGGGATGTCTCTAACAACGCAGGTGCGGAATCCCTGCGTAGGTAGATACGAGTGTAGAGTATATAGAGATCGAACACACAAGCAATAAACCAACCACGTTATATTGATAACAAACACGTGACCCGAGGTCACCGTTACAGACTATGACACGTAACTCGGTTACTGAAAAACTGAAACGAAAACCCTAAACGAACAACCTTAAACTGTTTCGTCTGAAACAGTATATAAACACGACAACTTCGCCACAGGCGAAGTTGTCAATAACTTCGCTGATTCAACAAGTTCGCCATAGCGAACTTGTTGACAACTTCGCGCATTACAAAACAAACATAAACAAAACATAATTACATTACAGACTCGATTACAAATGCTAGACTATGAACTACTGACATACATGTACCAACACTTACCAAACCTATATATTCCTTAAACGGGAAAATTATTTTGTTTCCTTTGTTATCCATTCGATGATCTTCTTAATGTGTTTCTTTATTAGCTTGATGCGTTTGCATTCATGTTTTAGGTCTCCATGATGAAATTCCATCCATTTTTGTTCTATCTCCTCCAGCTCTTGTTTAGGCAGGCACGTTATTGTAACAGCCTAAAATTCGAATAATAATATTTATTGTTATGACGGAAAGTTTACTTGAGTTAATAAATAAATGGTAGAATAGTAAAGATGGTAAGGTAAGTAGATAAATTAGATGGACGTGAATATGGAACAAAAAAGGAATGATGGACCTTAGTTCCATGGGCTTAAGGGAGTACAAATACCCCTTAAACCCTAATCCTTTCCATTTCCATCCATAATATCCATCTTATTCTTCCCTACACCTTCTTAGCACACACAAACCCTTTCCTTTTTTCGGCCACAAGTTAGAAAGTGAGATCCAAGATCAAACGAGCCAAGATCTTTGATCCATCACCTATATTCAAGCTAGTCACAAGGTCCAAGCTCATAACCAAGCTAGCCGTGACCTTACAAACGTCTAAAGGTATGTTCTTTACGTTTAAAGGTTACGTTTTTATGAACGGTTTACCATGAAACTTAACCCTAGAGTAAATCGGGTCTAGATTTGTAATAAAAATGTAAACTTGATGCTTAAAATGGATTAAATGAACTCATGGCTATATACGGTTCATCAAGTGAACCCTATATCTAGCCTAAAACGTGTTAAATGTGTAAAGATCCAAGCTTTATGCTAGAAATGGACTAGATCTTGATAATGGGATGTTAACAAATGTAAAATGGTTAGGAAAACTGGAAATAAGAAGCTAAAAATGTGATTTTTAGACTGATTAATCATTTCTCGAGCCTGGACTGGATGTATGGTTAGGAAAATCCGAGCTAAAAACATCAAACATGAGTTTTCGGTCAACATGAGAACCTGGTCAATAGGAGATCTCGGTTAACGAGAGTTCTCGGTCAAGGGGGGTTCTCAGCCATAAGAGTTCTCGGCCAGGGACAATGGTTCTCGGAGCTCGGTCGAAGTTGATGATTTCGGTCAATGATCTTGGTCCCAAGTGTTCTCGGTCACGAGTTCTCGGCTGAGTTCTCTGTACTTGAGTTCTCGGCCAGGTAGTGACTTGAGGTGGACTTTGGGCCTTGGCCCAGTTACTTAGTGAATAGATGGGCCAGATCTTAGGCCCAACAAATAAGCCCAACTCGACCCCAGCCAGAGGCTCTGCCCCTTGGACCCCGCTAGGGGCTGCCGCCCCTAGAAACCCGCCTCCAGGGGCGCTTCTCCTGGACCCCCGCTCGTTGTGGGTTGTATAAAGATAGAAATACGATATGAGTAGTAATAGTTAATTTATACATGAAAATATTATATAGTTAGCCATGCACAACTGAAGAAAGGGATTACCATTAATGGTGAACGTAACCGCATTCAGGTGAGTTTCTAGCCCCATTTTCTTGTTATGTTTTCAGGGCTGTGTGCATACTCGATGTGAATGTCAATACACTTACCTTAAATGGTAAGTGTATGTCGTAATGTCGATTGTGATAGTTGTGTATGTATCTTGATAGTGCGTGAACGACCTTCGGGTATTGCACGTATTGTTAAGGTAGGTATATTGTAGTATGTATGATATGTGTATGTGAATAAGGAAGCATGTACGGTTATATTGTGTATGGTATTAATTGTATGGATATGATAAGGAGAGGTAAGGTAAGGTTAAAGGGTTGCATACCCTAATAATATATGCGAAGGTTAAAGGGTTGCATACCCAAATAATATATGCGAAGGTTAAAGGGTTGCATACCCTAATAATATATGCGAAGGTTAAATGGCTGCTTACCTTAATAATATATGCGGAGGTTAAACGGTTGCATACCCTAATAATATATGCGAAGGTTAAAGGGTTGCAAACCCTAATAATATATGCGAAGGTTATAGAGCGTAATGCTATTTAAAACGTAAGGCAAGTATATGAATGAAAGTGCAAAGATAAGTAAGTATAATATAAACAAAAGTATGAAAGCATGTAGTTATGAACGTATTGTATGTTCTGTGATTAACTAGAACTCACTAAGCGGGGCTGACTTTTAGTATGCACGCAGGTGAGTAGGACGAGATAGCTCGCTTGAGGGGAACACGTGGCACTGAATAAGAGGCTGGCATCGGAAAACCCAAGACGTTTATGTTTAATGTTTTGTTTAATATGAAAGACAAGATGTTTGCTTTAAAATAAGTTATGGATTTAAGTAATGTTTTATGAGTTTTTAATTCCGCGTATGTTTTAATAACTCTGATGATTATAACTATGTGAATGAGTAAATCCAACGTCCAAATGTGAGGTACCGGTAACGGGGCTTTACAAGTTGGTATCAGAGCAAATTTCAAGAGATTTAAGCATCCTACATACTTAGACTCGAATAGAGAATGGGATTTAAGTAAGAAAAGAAAGAAGATGCCAGTTCAAGAATGTCATGTGTCGCTCAAGCAAGCTCAGCAAGGGTAAGATGCAAAATTAAATGATGTATGTTAAATGATATAGAGAGGATATATGAACGATAGGGATAGGATTAATTGATTGCTTTGATTGACTAACTGTTTAAAGTAGAACCAGCACAAATAGACTCATAAAGGGAAGTGTATAGGACACGGAAAGTAATGTGATCAGCTAATCACAGCTGGCCACTGTTATTACCTGTTAGCCTTAATATCCTTGTACTAAATAGTTCCTTGAGTGACGACGTTTGTGTTTTCCTTTCCAGAATGCGATGGCTGGATCTAGGGCAGTTGTCGGAGCAGGAGGCCGCACTGGGCGTCGTGGTAGGCCTCGCCGTGTCCAACAACCTTCGGTTGAAACAGCTTCTTACACCGGAGGTGAAGGAGCGCAGCTGGAAGAAACCCTGAAAACAATGAAGGGGTTCAACTTGATCCCTTAATCCAAGCAGATATTGTTCAAGCTGTAGCCACTACTGTAAAGAACATGAACCCGGAGAGGTCTGCTGGAGACCATGAAAGAACTGCTGAATGAGCGGGTGGAGGCGGTAGGAAAGATGATGATGAAGAAGAAAGGGAGGCTTCGAGTGAGGTAAGGTCTATGAAAGTTGATGATAGGAAGAGGGGCCGAGGCGGTTGCAACTATAAGTCCTTTAACGGATGCGACCCGCCGAAGCTGACTAGTTTGGGAGATGCAATCGCTACTCTTTAGTGGATAACCGCCATGGATAAAATTATCCGCATTAGTGAGTGCCGTCCCAACCAAGCGGTAGGTTATGCTACTCAATCATTTGAGGATGAAGCTATGTATTGGTGGGAGATTGTGGAGCAGAGGAAGACCCGTGAAGAGATCAAAGCGATGAAGTGGGAGGATCTGAAAGAACTGGTTATGAAGAAGTTCTGCGCTGACGCCAAGGTTGAGAGGGTGGAGATGAAGTTTCTGAACCTGAAAGCTGGGACGATGACACATCGTGAGTATACCACCGAGTTCAACCGAATGTCTAGGTTGGTACCAGATATGGTTAACACTGTGGCTAAGAGGATCAAGTGTTATGTGAGGGGATTGCCACAGAAAGTCCGCACGCTAGTCAGGACAAGTAAACCTGCTACCTTTGACTATACTGTCGAGCTCGCAGAGATGGTTTATGCAGACCTGGCTGCAGATGATATTGTGGTGGAAGAAGAGATAAAAGATAAGAAGTGGGTCAATGCCAAACGACCTGTTACTCAGTTGTGGAACTCCAAGGATAAGAAGCAGAAAGTGTGGGAGAAAAGATCGTGCAAGACGTGTGGTAAAATGCACGGTGGTGAGTGCAAGTGGGGTAAAGGATCTAATGTGTGCCATAAGTGTGGTAAGACTCATGGAGGAGAGTGCAGGATAGGGTCGAATGCCTTTTATAAGTGCGGAAAGGTGGGGCACTATGCTCATGAGTGCAGCGAGAAGCCGGCGTGTTTCCGGTGTGGTAAGACGGGCCACATGGCCAGAGAGTGTACTGAAGCTAGAGGAAGCGGGAAGAAGGATGCAGAACCATCAAGGCCAAGGACCAGAGCTTACATGTTAACCCAGGAACAAGCCAGGCAGATCCCAGATGTCGTCACATGTACGTTTCTAGTGAACGATGTTTCCGCTTCTGTATTATTTGATTCGGGTGCGAACAAAAGTTTCGTAGCCACGCCATTTAGTAAATTAGATAAAATGAAATGTTACCGAGTGCCTGAAACTCTTATAGTATAAACTGCTAGTGATACCTCGGTTAAAATAATGAGAATGGTTAAGGACTGTAAGATAGAGTTAGAGGGACATGAGTTCCCTGTTACGTTGTATGTTATGACCTTAGGAGGGTTCGATGTGGTTTTAGGGATGGATTGGATGTCTGAGTATGAAGTTCAGATAGTGTGTAAGAGTAGGATAATAAGGTTAAAGTCCTTGGATGGTGGTGCGGTGACGGTTTATGGTGATAAGGAAAGTTATGGGCTTAATGTCATTTCGATGATAAAAGCCGAAGGATTGTTAAGGCGAGGGTGCGGTGCCTACCTGGCGTATGTTGTCAATGCTACGGCCGAGACGAAAGAAATGAATGATGTTCCCATAGTGCGCGACTACCCAGAAGTATTCCCCGAGGATCTTCCGGGGTTGTCACCTGAGCGAGAGATAGAATTCCAAATAGATTTAGTACCAAGAGCCCAGCCCGTCGCGAAAGCACCTTACCGTCTAGCGCTATTTGAGATGAAAGAACTGATGTCCCAACTACAAGAACTCCTCGACAAAGGTTTTATTAGACCGAGTGTTTCCCCATGGGGTGAACCAGTGTTGTTCGTGAAGAAGAAGGATGGAAGTATGAGAATGTGCATAGACTATTGTGAGTTGAATAAGCTTACAGTAAAGAACAAATATCCCTTGCCAAGGATTGATGATATGTATGACCAACTGCAAGGTTCAAGTTGGTTTTCACGAATATATATCAGATCAAGCTATCATCAACTAAAGGTGAAGGAGGCAGACATACCTAAGACAGCGTTCCGAACGCGGTATGGACACTACGAGTTCCTCGTGATGTCAGTCGGTTTAACAAATGCTCCTGCAGCATTCATGGACATGATGAATAGGGTGTGTCGGCCAATGTTGTATAAGTCAGTATTGTCTTCATCGACGATAAATTGATTTATTCAAAGAGCGAGTCCGATCATGTTGAGCATCTAAAAGAGGTATTGGAGACTCTGAAGAAAGAGAAGTTGTATGCTAAGTTTACGAAATGCGCGTTCTGGTTACGGGAATTGCAATTCCTAGGTCGCGTGATCAATCCTGAAGGGATTACCGTGGACCCGGCCAAGATTGAAGCGATAACGAATTGGAAGACTCCACAGAATCCGACTGATATACGAAGCTTCTTAGGGTTAGCTGGCTACTATAGGAGGTTCATTGAAGGTTTCTCCAAAATAGCCGCGCCATTGACCGGTATGACCCGAAAGTCGGTAGTATTCAGTTGGGGTAAATATCAGGAAGAAGTTTTTGAGGAGTTGAAGAAAAGACTCACACAAGCTCCAATCCTTACTCTACTAGATGGTGATGAGGATTTGGTTGTTTGTGCAGATGCCTAACATCAAGGGTTAGGTTGCGTGTTGATGCAACGAGGAAAAGTAATAGCTTATGCGTCCAGACAGTTGAAAGTTCACAAAAGTACTTATCCGATGCATGATTTAGAACTAGCAGCTGTAGTGCATGCTCTTAAGATATGGAGACATTATCTGTACGGTACTAATTGTACCATCTACACAGATCATAAGAGTTTAAAGTATTTCTTCGAGTAGAAGGAACTGAACATGAGACAGAGGAGATGGTTGGAATTGATTAAGGATTACGACTGTGACATTAAGTACTATCCTGGTAAAGCTAATGTGGTTGTCAACGCGCTAAGCCATAAGAATGAGGAAGTCATTGCAACAGTGAAGTCATACCAGTTGATCATGAACTCAAGTCTTTTTGAAGAAATCATCAAGGTACAGTCAGAGGTGTTAGTAGACGAGGGGTTAGTAAAGAAAGAGATAATTTATGGCCAGCAAGATGAGTTGATGGAAAACACTCATGGTGTTAGGACTAGGTTCGACCGTATGTGGATCCAACGCCATGGTGACCTTAGAAGTCGAATCTTAGATGAAGCTTATAAGTCAAGGTACTCGATTCATCCTGGAGCTACGAAGATGTACCAAGATTTGAAAAAGGACTACTGGTGGCCAGGAATGAAAAATTATGGGGTGAATTATGTTGGTAAGTGCTTAACTTGTTTACAAGTCAAAGCTGAACATCATAAGCCTTGTGGGAAGATGCAACCGCTTGAAATACCTGAATGGAAATGGGAACACATCACCATGGATTTCATAACTAAGCTACCCCGTATAGCTAAGCAACATGATACCATTTGGGTGATTGTGGACCGTTTGATCAAGAGTGCTCACTTTCTGCCTATACGAGAGGCTATCTCGTCAGAAACGTTAGTAAGCTTGTTCATTAAAGAGGTTGTAACCAAGCATGGAGTGTCGTTATCAATCGTGTCTGATAGAGATACTCGGTTTACTTCGAGGTGTTGAAAGAAGTTCCATGAAGCTATGGGAACAAGATTAAACATCAGTACGACGTATCATCCTCAAACAAATGGCCAGTCTGAAAGGACGATCCAAACCCTTGAGGATATGCTACGTGCTTGTGTTTTAGATTTTGGTGGAAGTTGGGATGATCATCTGCACCTAGCAGAGTTCTCCTATAACTACAGTTACCATTAGAGTATTGGCATACCACCATTTGAGATGCTCTATGGTAGAGGATGTAGAACTCCCGTATGTTGGGGAGAGATTGGTCAGAAAGAAATGGGAAGCCTAGAGGTTGTTCAAGAAAAGTCTTCAAAGTTCGATCAGATTAAAACAAGAATGAAGGCTTCTCAATACAGACAGAGTCGTATGATGATAAGCGACGACGACCGATCGAGTTTAACGTTGGTGACAATGTGATGCTCAAGTTCTCACCCTGGAAAGGGATCATTCGCTTTAGAAATAGGGGGAAGTTGAGTCCAAGGTCCATTGGGCCGTTTAAGATTTTAGATCGTGTGGGTGAAGTGGCTTATAAGATGGATTTACCCGATGAGTTAGAAGGAATTCATTCAACCTTCCATGTTTCTCATTTAAGGAAATTTTTAGCTGATGACACGTCTCATGTGCCATTGATGGACATCAAAGTTGATGAACGGCTGAACTACATTGAACAAACCATAGAGATTGTTGATTGTAAGGAAAAGCAACTTCGTCAAAAGGTTATACCACTAGTCAAAGTGATATGGAAACATCGCGAAGGATCAGATGCTACATGGGAATTCGAGGAAGAGATGCGCAAGTTTTACCCTAGTCTGTTTGAGTAATAGTCCCCGAAACCTCTTTAAGGAGGGAAGACTTGAAACAGCCTAAAATTCGAATAATAATATTTATTGTTATGACGGAAAGTTTACTTGAGTCAATAAATAAATGGTAGAATAGTAAAGATGGTAAGATAAGTAGATAAAATAGATGGAGGTGATTATGGACCCTATAAGGAAAGATGGGCCTTAGGTCCATGGGCTTAAGGGAGTATAAATACCCCTTAAACCTTAATCCTTTTCATTTCCATCCATAATATCCATCTTATTCTCCCCTACACCTCCTTAGCACACACAAACCCTTTCCTTTTTTCAGCCACAAGATAGAAAGTGAGATCCAAGATCAAACGAGCCAAGATCTTCGATCCATCCCTTATATTCGAGATAGTCACAAGGTCCAAGCTCATAACCAAGATAGTCGTGACCTTACAAACGTCAAAAGGTATGTTCTTTACGTTAAAAGGTTACGTTTTTATTAACGGTTTTCCACGAAACTTAACCCTAGAGTAAATCGGGTCAAGATATGTCATAAAAATGCAAACTTGATGATTAAAATGGATTAAATGAACTCATGGATATATACGGTTCATCAAGTGAACCCTATATCTAGCCTAAAACGTGTTAAATGTGTAAAGATTCAATCTTTATGCTAGAAATGGACTAGATCTTGATAATGGGATGTTAACAGATGTAAAATGGTTAGGGTAACTGGAAATATGAAGTTAAAAATATGATTTTTAGACTGATTAATCATTTCTCGAGCCTGGACTGGGTGTATGGTTAGGAAAATCCGAGCTAAAAACATCAGACATGAGTTTTCGGTCAACATGAGAACCTAGTCAATAGGAGATCTCGGTCAACGAGAGTTCTCGGTCAAGGGGGGTTCTCGGACATGAGAGTTCTCGGCCAGGAACAATGGTTCTCGGTTCTCGGTCAAAGTTGATGATTTCGGTCAATGATCTCGGTCCCAAGTGTTCTCAGTCACGAGTTCTTGGCTGAGTTCTCTGTCCTTGAGTTCTCGGCCAGTTAGTGACTTGAGGTGGACTTTGGGCCTGGCCAGTTAGGCCAAGTTACTTAATGAACAGATGGGCCAGATTTAGCTAAGTCCACTGGATGCTTAGCCCATTATCTTAGGCCCAACAAATAAGCCCAGCTCGACCAGCCAGGGGCTCTGCCCCTTGGACCCCGCTAGGGGCTGCCGCCCCTCAAACCCCGCTGCCAGGGGCGCTGCACCCGGACCCCCGCTCGTTGTGGGTTGTATAAAGATAGAAATACGATATGAGTAGTAATAGTTAATTGATACATATAAATATTATACAATTAGCCGTGCACAAACAAAAGAAAGGGATTACCATTAACGGTGAACATAACCGCATTCAGGTGAGTTTCTAGCCCCATTTCCTTGTTATGTTTTCGGTGCTGTGTACATACTCGATGTGAATGTCAATACACTTACCTTAAATGGTAAGTGTATGTCTTAATGTCGATTGAGATAGTTTTGTATTTATGCTTGACAGTGCGTGAACGACCTTCGGGTATTGCACGTATTGTTAAGGCAGGTATAGTGTAGTATGTATGATATGTGTATGTGAATAAGGAAGCATGTACGATTATATTGTGTATGGTATTAATTTTTTTGATATGATAAGGAGAGGTAAGGTATGGTTAAAGGGTTGCATACCCTAATAATATATGCGAAGGTTAAAGAGTTGCATACCCTAATATTATATGCGAAGGTTAAAGGGTTGCATACCCTAATAATATATGCGAAGGTTAAACGGTTGCATACCCTAATAATATATGTGAAGGTTAAAGGGTTGCATACCCTAATAATATATGCCAAGGTTATAGGCATAATGCTCTTTAAAACGTAAGGTAAGTATATGAATGAAAGTGCAAAGGTAAGTAAGTATAATATAAACGAAAGTATGAAAGCATGTAGTTATGAACGTATTGTATGTTGTGTGATTAACTAGAACTCACTCAGCATAGCTGACTTTTAGTATGCACGCAGGTGAGTAGGACGAGATAGCTCGCTTGAGGGGAACACGTGGCACTGAATAAGAGTCTGGCATCGGAAAACCCAAGACGTTTATGTTTAATGTTTTGTTTAATATGAAAGACAAGATGTTTTCTTTAAAACAAGTTATGGTTTTAAGTAATGTTTTATGAAAGTTTTAAATTCCTCGTATGTTTTTATAACTCTAATGATTAAAACTATGTGAATGAGTAAATCCAACGTCCAAATGTGAGGTACCGGTAACGGGGCCTTACAGTTATTAAGCTTGTTCTGATATTGCTTGTTATTATCATACGTTCCCAAACACCAAGCTCAACATCGGCGCACATTTCTGCTAAGCAACAATCCATAAATGGATACTTATCCCCAAAAATAACATCATTATCAACACAATGAGCGGCGCCTTCGTTCTCTCTGTTGACGCGACCTGAGCTTGTTCGCTTTTTCTTTTTTGATTCAAAGGCCTTTGTCAAGACAACGCCACCATAGACCGATCTCTTGAAGGCTTTTTTGTTGTTGTTAGCCATTTTTTTTCCTTATGAAAATTCAAAAGAGAATGGATGCTATTTATACACATAAGTAAAATGTATATATATGGACATAATCTCTCTTAGTTTTGTGAATATATGGTGTATTACGTAATTTTAGAAACTATATTATGAGAATATGTGTATATAATATGTCTTTTTGTGTTTGCATTCATATATTATTCTAGCACCACACTATTTTTTATTAATATTCTACAGTAAAAAACCAAATATACGGCAAAATTTGCTTATATATATATGCAACAATATTTAAAGTAATGAATAACTGTAAACTCACTGTCAAATTACAATCACGTAAGTAGACTTGATTTCTTGCCTAATTAATCATCAATTATACATGTTAAGAATCATAGGTTTTTCTTAATAAATTTTGCGTGTATCTTTGTGTCTATGTTGTGGATGCATGCATATATATATGTAAATATGATGTATATTATGGGGGCTGTTTTACATTATTCGTTTTTAATATTTATATACTTTTTTGGAGTTTAATTTTATTTATTGTAAGGAAAATTACAATAAACTTAAAGTTTGATAGTAAAAGGGTTTCACAAATAACTAAGACGTGTTATAACCCTGTTTAAAAGCTATCTTGAATTGGTGAGACCCAAGACCCGCTTGTTTTTTTTTTCAATAAAATTGTTTCTTAATTTTAAATACATAGTCATTTTATTTTCCCTTTCTCCTCCCTCAAACTAGATAGTCAAAATTGTTTTTTACCTCTTTATTGGATTTCTAGTTTTGGTTTCTATTCAAATTATCTATTTTGGTGGTTAATACGTGTTGCACACCATGTATTCGACGAAATTACGACTTAGGTTCGGATAAGTCAAAGGTTGTTTACTTGCATTTGGGTGCTTAAGTGGGTATTTTGATTTGGAGTTCTACCCAATTTGCTCTATTTTGGAGTTATACCTTCCTTCTCTTATGCTTTAGCGGTTGTTGTGGGGTGCTAGATGGGGGGTGAGAAATCCGTGAATGCTCCCCTTCTTCGAGTGTGAGGGGTTTGGTCTTTGATTCTTACTCTAACTCATCTCGAGTCGGGGTCTTTAGGGGTCCGTTGTCTTATGTGATTTGTTTGTTTTCTGTTCTCGTGTGTACATGGCTACCATAAAAATAATTTGAAACATTAATACAGGAGGGCTTGGTCTTAGCTCCACTTACGGTTTAAGGCCATGCCCCTTTAAGCATTTCCACGAGTGTAAGGATGGTAGACCTGGGTCCTCGGGGTTTTTCCGCTTACTTGAGCACATGCAAAGTACCTATTTCAAAACGGATACTCGGAAGAACCTTTTAAAAGATGCTATCTCCAAGGATTTGGACCTTTTTATAGATGTTGGGGAAGCCTTTCGGGCGGGGGATAAATGGTTATGTGGGAGGTGCATGACGTTGCATGCCCTTAGCAGGGGGTGCAAGCATGTTGATGGTGTCTATTCTTTTTCTGTGGATTCTGGAGATGTTGGAGAATTCATCGTTGGGATCCAGAAACCTAATCGTGTGTCTGTGGATAGGGATCCAGGTCCATCTATAGGAGTGGTTGGGGATGTATCCCTTTTGGAACGGGTTTTCTCCCTTCCCATTCAAACGGTTAAGAGCATCCCCCAAGTTGTCGTTTGGCGTTTGCTCAGACTTTGGCATGCGATTTACGCAAGGTAGTGGATTCACCAGTCTCGATTGAGAATTGGGTCAAATTACTATTGTTGCCGCGTTGTACTTTAAGGGTGGTGAAACCTTCCACTAGAAGGAACGCAGGTCAGGGAATCGAAAGTCTTTGCAATGTAGTAGCATTCAGCAAGCACTTGCGGTGTGGAAAGATGGATCTGGTTTTGCTGACTTGGTTCTTTCTCTCTTTGATAACGTGGGGGAAGCACTTTTTCTAAAATAGAGGTGGGAGGGGAGGAGAGTTCTGAAATAAGCCTCAGTATTAAACAATGTCTCAGGAAAGTCAGGGATGGTCATTTCACAACTGCAGTCAAGGTATTATGCTCAAGTGGGGTTGCTCCTCTTGGAGATTCAACCATGAAAGCCTTCGTTGATAAACACCCAATGGTGCCACCTCCGTCCTTGCCTTCTAGCTATGTCGCCCTGCCTACTCTCTCTGTGGATGGGGACTATGTGCTTAGATGTATCCGATCATTTCCTAAAAGGACCTCATGTGGGAGAGACGGGATGCGGGCGCAACACTTGTTGGACGCTCTTAGTGGTGAGGGATCAGTGACTTCCATTGGTCTGCTCTCAGCCATCACTAAAGTTGCCAACTTATGGCTAGGGTGTCTATGCCTCAAGGTGCTCGCTGAGTTTATTGCTTCAGCCCCCCTTACCCCTTTATTAAAGCCGGATAATGGAATTCGGCCCATTGCTGTGGGGGCTATCTGGCGTAGGTTGGTTTCTAAAGTGGCTATGAAGATGGTTGGGAAGGAAATGACTCAGTATTTAGGGGACTTTCAGTTTGGGGTAGGGACCCCTAATGGGGCAGAGGCGGTGCTTCACAGCGCGAACCGGTTTCTTAACTCCTTTCACGCGGACGGTTCTTCAGCTATGCTTACCGGGTCGACCGCACAACCTTTCTCTGGGAGGTTCATCATCATTGCCCGTCTATATATCTATGGATCCAGTTCCTTTATGCCCAGCCGGCTAGGTTGTACGTTGGTGATGACTATATAGGGGCTACTACTGGGGTTCAGCAGGGAGCCCCCCTTGGGCCCCTCCTCGTTGCCTTAGCCTTACACCCTCTTGTTCTCCGGGTACAAAATGACTGTAACCTCACATTTCATGCTTGGTACTTGGATGATGGGACTATTATTGGTGGTGCCAACGAAGTCGCTAAAGCCCTAGACATTATCAGCTCGGAAGGGCCATCATTTGGGCTTCAACTTAATATTAAGAAAACCGAGGTTTTTTGGCCAACGTGTAATGGAGTGAAAGTTATAGATGGGTTTTTCCTAGTGGGATTGGTAGACCAGAGAGAGGGGTAAAGCTCCTTGGAGGGGGTTGTTAGTCGAGATCCCTACTTTATTAAGGAGTTGGCGAGGTGGAGAGCATATCATGAAGTTGATCTTATGAAACTCTTACCTTGCCTTAGGGATCCCCAGAGCGAACTCCTCCTGCTTAGGTCTTGCATGGGGGTTGCTAAGTTGCTTTTTGGGTTACGAACATGCCACCCCCATATGATGGATGATGCGGTATCCTGTTTTGATAAGGGGCTTTGAGAAGCCATCGAAGACATAGTTGTATGTGGAGGCCCGTTCTTTGGTGATTTTCAGTGGCGACTTGCATCTTTACCGATGCGCTTGGGGGGTTTAGGCCTTCTTTCGGCTCATGATGTTGGGGTTTACGCTTTTGTAGCGTCAAGGGCTCAGTCTTGGAAGCTACAGAATCACATCTTAAGGAATAGCGGAGTTGTTGACCTGGACTCAGACTACGTGCAGGCCCTGGAACGCCAAAATGGCGCACTCCCAGAATTGACATTGGCGGTTTCTCTAATAAAGACACCGCCCCACCAAAGCCTCAAAAAACTTTGGCGAATGCCTTTTTTGGCAAAATCGCTCAGAGCCTGGGAGGAGTTTTTGGATTGTCCCCCCAACAGAAGGCGGTTATTGAATTCTTACAAGGTTCTCATGCCCAAGATTTTCTGACTGTTATCCCGATTGATGGTTTGGGCCAAAGCATGTCTGCGGTCGAGAATAGGGCCATTCTTAAGTACCGTTTGATGGACCCAATGTACCCAGAAGACGAAACATGTCTGGTGTGCCGTAAGGCATCCCTCGATAAATTAGGAGAGCATGCGGTTCATTGCAAGGAGATACCTGGGTTCAAATACCGACATGATTGGGTGCGGGACGTTCTTTGGGACATCTTATGGCTAGCGGGGATATCAGCTAAAAAGGAAGCCCCCGTAAACTTCCTTACAGTCCCCACGGAAGGGAGATCCACTCTACGACCGGCAGATTTGCTCGTCTTTGGTTGGGCCGGGGGAAAACACGCTTGTGTTGACCTCACAGAGGTATCTCCTTTAGCTGGCTTGAGGGATAATGGGTATGTAGCTGGGTAAGCAATGAAAAGAGCTGAAACGAAGAGGGTGGAGAAACATGCTAAAGCCTGCGAAGAGAACCAACATGTTTTTGTCCCTCTGGCTTTTGATACCTTTGGCTCCTTGGCACCAGAAGCTATATGTTTCCTAACCAGGGTCCAACGGGTTGGGCATAGCACTGTGTCAACTCCAAAGGGGCAAGGGTATGTCTTTAGAAGGTTATGGTTGCAATTTAGAAAGGGGTGGCGGTGCAGCTTGTTGCCCGCCTACCTGCTATGTTGATATAATATCTATGTTTCTATATAATGAGAATTATTCATGAATGTTAAAAAATAAAAAAAAATTTAAACAATATCTTTTTTTAAAAAACAAAATCATATAATAATTTTTAGTATATCCTATTTTATAGGATTTATGATAATATATATTACAATTTGAACCATTCCAATTTTGAGGGTCCAAATCTGCCAAAAACCCAAATTTCCTTTCCTCTCTTCACTCCCTACCCAGTCGCATGCCAGCTCCCCCCCCCCCCCCGTTTTCTCTTTGGTTCATAATTTACAGCATTGTGACAGCCTGGACGATTAAAATAACATGTTAATCAATCTCGTTAATGGTCTGCAACAAAATCCCAAGACGAACGCCGTATAATCATGGATCATTTAACGTAATTGTCAATACCGTGTTGACCTCCTCTCAAGCATCATAGAAACACTATAATATATATAAATGAAGACATTAAAATCCTACTTTTCGCGATTCGTTCGCTCCCATTTTTTTTTTTTTTTGAGTCACCAGATTTGCTTGATTTTTAAATAGAGGCTTCTCATGCATTTGACCCGAATTCAATGGTATGGGTCTTACCAAACCCAGATATTCCTTTAGCGGGAAAAATATTTTGTTTCCTTTGATATCCATCCGATGATCTTCCTATTGTGTTTCTTAATTAGCTTGATGCGTTTGTATTCACGTTTTAGGTCTTCATGATGAAATTCCATCCATTTTTGTTCCATCTCCTCCAACTCTTTTTTAGGCAGGCGCGTTATTAAGCTTGTTCTGATATTTCTTGTTATTATCTTACGTTCCTAAACTCCAAGCTCAGCATCGGCGCCCATTTCCTCTAACCAACAATCCATAAATGGATACTTATCCCGAAAAATAACATCATTATCAACACTATGAGCGACGCCTTCGTTCTCTCTGTTGACGCGACCTGAGATTGTTCGCTTTATCTTTTTTGATTCAAAGGCCTTTGTCAAGACAACGCCACCATAGAAAGATCTCTTGAAGGCTTTTTTGTTGTTGTTAGCCGTTTTTTTCCCTTATGAAAATTCAAAAGAGAATGCATGCTATTTATACACATACGGAAAATGTATATATATATGGATATAATCTCTCTTAGTTTTGTGAATATTTGGTGTATTACGGAATTATAGAAACTATATTAAGAGAATATGTGTATATAATATGTCTTTGGTGTTTGCATTCATATATTATTCTAACACCACACTAATTTTTACTAATATTCTACAGTAAACAACCACATATACGGCAAAATTTGTTTATATATATATGCAACAATATTTAAAGTAATAAATAACTGTAAACTTACTGTCAAATTACCATCACGTAAATCATATTAACTAACGCCAAAATTAAGCAGACTGTTTTCTTGCCTAAGTAATCATCAATTATACATGTTAAGAATCATAGTTTTTCTTAATAAATTATGCGTGTATTTTTCTATCTATGTTTTGGATGCTTGCATATATGTATGTAAATATGATCTTTATTACGGGGGCTGATTTACATTATTCGTTTGTAATATTTATATACTTTTTTGGAGTTTAATTTTATTTATTGTAAGTAAAATTACAATATACTTAGAGTTTCATGATAAAAGGGTTTCACAAATAACTAAGATGTGTTATAACCCGGTTTAAAAGCTATTTTGGTTTGGTGAGACCCAAGACCCGCTTGTTTTTTTTACAATAAAATTGTTTCTTAATTTTAAATAATATCTTTTTTTTTTAAACAAAATCATATAATAATTTTTAGTATATCCTATTTTATAGGATTTATGTTAATATATATTACAATTTGAACCATTCCAATTTTGTGGTCCAAATCTGCCAAAAACCCAAATTTCCTTTCCTCTCTTCTTTCCCTACCTCGTCGCATGCCAGCTCCCCCCCCCCCCTTTTTCTCTTTTGTTCGTAATTTAAAGCATTGTGATATATTGGACGATTAAAATAGCATGTTAATCAATCTCGTTAATGGTCTACAACAAAATCCCAAGACGACTGCCGTATAATAAGGGTTCATTTACCATAATTGTCAATACCGTGTTAACCTCCTCTCACGCATCATAGAAACACTATAATATAAATAAACGAATACATAAAAATCCGACATGTTCCGATGCGGTCGCCCCCATTTTTTTGGAGTCACCAGATTTGCTTGATTTTTAAATAGAGGCTTCTCATGCATTTGACCCGAATTCATGGGTATGGGTCTTATCAAACCCAGATATTCCTTAAACGGGAAAAATATTTTTTTTCCTTTGATATCCATCTGATGATCTTCTTATTGTGTTTCTTTATTAGCTTGATACGTTTGTATTCATGTTTTAGGTCTTCATGATGAAATTCCGTCCATTTTTGTTCCATCTCCTCCATCTCTTTTTTAGGCAGGCGCGTTGTTAAGCTTGTTCTGATATTGCTAGTTATAATCTTACGTTCCCAAACTCCAAGCTCAGCATCGGCCCACATTTGCAACAATCCATAAATGGATACTTATCCTCAAAAATAACATCATTATCAACACTATGAGTGGCGCCTTCGTTCTCTCTGTTGACGCGACCTGAGCTTGTTTGCTTTTTCTTTTTTGATTCAAAGGCCTTTGTCAAGACAACGCCTCCATAGACAGATCTCTTGAAAGCTTTTTTGTTGTTGTTAGCCATTTTTTTTCCTTATGAAAATTTAAAAGAGAATGAATGCTATTTATACACATACGGAAAATGTATATATATATATGGATATAATCTCTCTTAGTTTTGTGAATATATGGTGTATTACGTAATTATAGAAACTATACCATGAGAATATGTGTATATAATATGTCTTTTTGTGTTTTCATTCATATATTATTCTAGCACCACACTAATTTTTACTAATATTATACAGTAAACAACCAAATATACGGCAAAATTTGCTTATATATATGCAACAATATTTAAAGTAATGAATAACTGTAAACTTTCTGTCAAGTTACAATCACGTAAATCATATTAACTGATGCAAATATTAAGCAGACTTGATTTCTTGCCAAATTAATCATCAATTATACATGTTAAGAATCATAGTTTTTCTTAATAAATTTTGCATGTATTTTTGTATCTATGTTGTGGAAGCAAGCATATATGTATGTAAATATGATGTATATTATGGGGGCTGATTTACATTATCCGGTTTTAATATTTATATACTTTTTTGGAGTTTAATTTTATTTATTGTAGGGAAAATTACAATATACTTAGAGTTTGATGATAAAAGGGTTTCACAAATAACTAAGATGTGTTGTAGCCCGGTTTAAAAGCTATTTTGGTTTGGTGAGACTCAAGACCCGCTTGTTTTTTTTATAATAAAATTGTTTCTTAATTTTAAATAATATCTTTTTTAAAAAAACAAAATCATATAATAGTTTTTAGTGTATCCTATTTTATAGGATTTATGTTAATATATATTACAATTTGAACCATTCCAATTTTGAGGGTCCAAATATGCCAAAAACCCAAATTTCCTTTCCACTCTTAACTCCCTACCCCATCGCTTGCCATCTCCCCCCCCCCCCCTTTCGCTTTTGTTCGTAATTTACAGTATTGTGACAGCCTAGACGATTAAAATATCATGTTAATAAATCTCGTGAATGGTCTGCAACAAAATCCCAAGACGACCGCCGTATAATTAGGGTTCATTTACCGTAATTGTCAATACCGTGTTGACCTCCTCTCACGTATCATAGAAACACTATAATATATATAAACGAAGACATAAAAATCTTACGTGTCCCGATGCGGTAGCTCCCATTTTTTTTGAGTCACCAGATTTGCTTGATTTTTAAATAGAGGCAACTCATGCATTTGACCCGAATTCATGGGTATGGGTCTTATCAAAACCAGATATTCCTTAAACGGGGAAAATTTTTGTTTCCATTGATATCCATCCGATGATCTTCTTATTGTGTTTCTTTATTATCTTGATGCGTTTCTATTCATGTTTTAGTTCTTCATGATGAAATTCCGTACATTTTTGTTCCATCTCCTCCATCTCTTTTTTAGGCAGGCGCGTTATTAAGCTTGTTCTGATATTGCTTGTTATTATCTTACGTTCCCAAACTCCAAGTTCAGAATCGGCGCACATTTCTTCTAAGCAACAATCCATAAATGGATACTTATCCCCAAAAATAACATCATTATCAACACTATGAGCGGCGCCTTCGTTCACTCTGTTGACGCGACTTGAGCTTGTTTGCTTTTTCTTTTTTATTCAATGGCCTTTGTCAAGACAACGCCACCATAAACAGATCTCTTGAAGGCTTTTTTGTTTTTTTTAACCATTTTTTTTCCTTATGAAAATTCAAATGAGAATGGATGCTATTTATACACATACGGAAAATGTATATTTATATGATATAATCTCTCTTAGTTTTGTGAATATATGGTGTATTACGTAATTATAGAAACTATACTATGAGAATATATGTATATAATATGTCTTTTTGTGTTTGCATTCATATATTATTCTAGCACCACACTAATTTTTACTAATATTATACAGTAAACAACCAAATATACGGCAAAATTTGCTTATATATATGCTACAATATTTAGAGTAATGAATAACTGTAAACTTACTGTCAAATTACAATCACGTAAATCATATTATCTAATTCCAAAATTAAGCATACTTGATTTCTTGTTTAATTAATCATCAATTATACATGTTAAGAATCATTGTTTTTCTTAATAAATTTTGCGTGTATTTTTGTATCTATGTTGTGGAAGCAAGCATATATGTATGTAAATATGATGTATATTACGGGGCTGATTTACATTATTCGTTTTTAATATTTATATATTTTTTTGGAGTTTAATTTTATTTATTGTAAGGAAAATTAAAATATACTTAGAGTTTGATGATAAAAGGGTTTCATAAATAACTAAGATGTGTTATAACCCGATTTAAAAGCTATCTTGGTTTGGTGAGACCCAAGACCCGCTTGTTTTTTTACAATAAAATTGTTTCTTAATTTTAAATAATATCTTTTTTTAAAAATCAAAATCATATAATAATTTTTAGTATATCATATTTTATAGGATTTATGTTAATATATATTACACTTTGAACCATTCCAATTTGAGGGTTCAAATCTGCCAAAAACCCAAATTTCCTTTCCCCTCTTCACTCCCTACACTGTCGCATGCCAGCTCTCACACCCCCTTTTTTCGCTTTTGTTCGTAATTTACAGCATTGTGACAGCATGGACAATTAAAATACCATGTTAATCAATCTCGTTAATGGACTGCAACAAAATCCCAAGACGACCGCCGTATAATCGGGGTTCATTTACCGTAATTGTCAATACCGTGTTGACCTCCAATCATGCATCATAGAAACACTATAATATATATAAATAAAGACATAAATATCCTACGTGTCGCGATGCGGTCGCTCTCATTTTTTTTTTTTTTTTGAGTCACCAGATTTGCTTGATTTTTAAATAGAGGCTTCTCATGCATTTTACCCGAATTCATGGGTATGGGTCTTACCAAACCCAGATATTCTTTAAACAGGAAAATTATTTTTTTTCCTTTGATATCCATCTGATGATCTTCTTATTGTGTTTCTTCATTAGCTTTATGCGATTGTATTCATGTTTTAGGTCTTCATGATGAAATTTCGTCCATTTTTATTCCATCTCCTCCAGCTCTTTTTGAGGCAGGCGCGTTATTAAGCTTGTTCTAATATTGCTTGTTATTATCTTACGTTCCCAAACCCCAAGCTCAACATCGGCGTACATTTTCTCTAAGCAACAATCCATAAATGGATACTTATCCCCAAAAATAAAATCATTATAAACACTATGAGCGGCGCCTTCGTTCTCTCTGTTGACGTGATCTGAGCTTGTTCGCTTTTTCTTTTATGATTCAAATGCCTTTGTCAAGACAACGCCACCATAACCCGATCTCTTGAAGGCTTTTTGGTTGTTGTTAGCCATTTTTTTCCTTATGAAAATTTAAAAGAGAATGGATGCTATTTATACACATACGGAAAATGTATATATATGGATATAATCTCTCTTAGTTTTGTGAATATAGGGTGTATTACGTAATTATAGAAACTATATTATGAGAATATGTGTATACAATGTCTTTTTGTGTTTGCATTCATATATTATTCTAGCACCACACTAATTTTTGCTAATATTCTACAGTAAACAACCAAATATACGGCAGAATTTGCTTATATATATATGCAACAATATTTAAAGCAATGAATAACTGTAAACTTACTGTCAAATTACAATCACGTAAATCATATTAACTAATGCCAAAATTAAGCAGACTTGATTTCTTGCCAAATTAATCATCAATCATACATGTTTAGAATCATAGTTTTTCTTAATAAATTATATGTGTATTTTTGTATCTATGTTGTGGATGCATGCACATATTTATGTAAGTATGATGTATATTACGGGGCTGTTTTACATTATTCGTTGTTAATATTAATATACTTTTTTGGAGTTTAATTTTATTTATTGTAAGGAAACTTACAATATACTTAGAGTTTGATGATAAAAGGGTTTCACAAATAACTAAGATGTGTTATAACCAGGTTCAAAAGCTATCTTGGTTTGGTGAGACCCAAGACCCGCCTATTTTTTTTACAATAAAAATGTTTCTTAATTTTAAATACTATCTTTTTTTTAAAAAACAAAATCATATAATAATTTTTAGTATATCCTATTTTATAGGATTTATGTTAATATATATTAAAATTTGAACTATTCCAATTTTGAGGGTCAAAATCTGCCAAACACCCAAACTTCCTTTCCCCTCTTCACTCCCTACCCCGTCGCATGCTAGCCCCCCCCCCCCCCCCTTTCTCTTTTGTTCGTATTTTACAGCATTGTGACAGCCTGGACGATCAAAGTAGCCTGTTAATCAATCTCGTTATTGGTCTGCAACAAAATCCCATGTCGAACGTCGTATAATCTAGGTTCATTTACCGTAATTGTCAATACCGTGTTGACCTCCTCTCACTCATCATCAAAACTCTATAAATACATGTCGATAATTCAATTAATTCGTCCCCCACCATCCTCTATCCATTATGAAATTAAGCCCTGAGATAATTTCATCATTGACGCCTTTTCAAACCCTTCTCGTGTTCGTATCCTTGAGCCGGCCCTGCTTGATCCCGTTCATTCTCTTCTTATATGTGTTTAATGTAATTAAACACATGTGTAGGTTCGCAATTTGATGCTTATTATAAGCCCTAACATCCATTAACACTACATCAATCAGATTAACCGATTGTTGTTGTTAGGGTTTGGATATGAACCTGATATGATTTGTCTGTTTTTTTTTAATCTACTGAAACTGATTTCTTAAAAACATGTAGTTGTAGCTCAGCTGGGTAAGACATGAAACATTGGGAGCAGAGGTCGCGGTCGCGGGTTCAAACCCCTGCCACCCCCCTTTTTTTTGCCTTTTTTTTGTATTTGGTTTAACTAATCAATTCTAATGGTTTAAGACCTTAATAAATGATAAATAATTTATATTCTATTAAAACCAACATATTAACTCACTGTTTTCCGAATCTCGGTTAGAACTAGATATATATACATATATCTATGTATATATAAATATATATATATGTATAAAAGTTACTAAAGGGTTTATAAGGGTTTTTGTAATAAATATTTAAAAATATTTTGTTTATTTAGAATACGTAAATTAAGGCATATAATAATAATTTATATTATAATTTGGCTAAGTAATTTATAAACAAATGACATTTTTATAAATATATATTGTTACCGTTTTAATAATATAAGTACGAATATTTTATAAACAATTATATTTTATTCGATATTAATTTATATGTAATCTTTATTAATCATAAACTCTAAATAAAATATGTTGTACTCTCTATACGCATTCATATCTCGTTTCTCTCTTAGTCCATTTGTTAATTTATAGTATTCCCCGTTATTACACTTGTTAAGATTTGACTTTGCTACCTCTCGAGCGCGACTCTTATTCTCTTACCAATCTTAACATATTTATTCATTTGTTGATTCTTCTAAGGTGAGTTTACATTCCCCATTATCATCTTTTATATTTTGGGGGTGGCATGTATACCCTATTTTATTTTTGGTGGTTGGTATCTCATCGCCATCTATTCTTATCTAGAATGATCATACATTTACCCAAGTACTTTGATTTCGTATCAATAAGAACGGGTCAGCATCTATTTAGTTGTTTACATTTTCATAAGAATTGTAATACTCATCATTTACATATGAATTGTGATTTATCTATATATATATATATTTATATATATATATATATAACAAAAACATATGTACTCTCACCAACATTCGTGTTGACAAACTCTATTTTCATACTTGTTACAGGTACAAGTGGTTGATATTATTCAAGTTGAAAGACAATAGTTTGACCTTAGGATATTATTCAACATACAATAATTTGATGTAATTGTCATAATTGTTGAAATTGTGTGCGTGTTTAGTGTTAATGAAATTAAATAGTTATTGTCGCTTTAACTAGTGACTTTTGAGCAACTGTCCAATCAATACGTTATGCCCCGGCATGCTCCATTTTCTTTGGTCGGGGTGTGACAGATTGGTATAAGAGCCGAAAGCTATAAGATTTGTGGTTAGATATAACCGCATAGTAGCATGCTTAGGGTCCATATACGTGATATGCCTTTACGTGTTTGCGCCTGAATTATATTATTGATTGCAGTAGCTTAAATACTATTTAATGATTTAATATTATTCTTGTACACAAAAGCACACACTTAATCCGAGGCTATGCCTCACTCTCAAAATTATTTCTTTTTTAAAACTCTAGGACTATTTTAATCGGGAAATTCCTTAAGAAAACTCACCTTTTTAGTCCCCTCTCCTTGAGGATGATTCGTGGGACGGATATGTAGTAACTGTAAGAGGGACGCACTTGTTTACCGAACCCTTGACACCAAGGCTTGCGAGCCTAAGGAAGTGCAATGTGCTTAAATCTCAATCAACCGTAAGACCTGGTTGCCTTCTTGGAGCGTTCGGTAAGGGTGTGGAACTTATTAAGCCAAATCATGTCACACCAAACGTACCCGAATCTGCTACCCATTGTATCAAACGTGATCATGTGACGATCACACTCTTAAATCAACGATGAGATTTTTGTTTAAATTTTTAATTTTTTTAAGAATGAATATTTTCTCAAATTATAGATTTCATCAATACTCTAAGTTAAGGTGATTAAAATCTTATTTTGTATTCAAAGTTAAGGTTGTTAAAAAAATTATCTTGTATTCTCATGAATTTTCACAAAATTAAAAATTTCACATAGTTATACAATTTTTCTTTTTCCAAAACATAATAAACTTTTTACGTGTCGTCATCGTAGCATGCCTTCTTCCCGCCTTATCAACTGTAACCATCGCACCAGCAACTCGGGCCAAAGCATGTCATCCCGCATCACTAAGGGAATCGTTGAAGCCCTCCCAACAATCATCTTTCAACTCCAAACTATGAATGCTCCTACATGATCTACAACTCCAAACCCAATTTCTTGCTCCATCAAACAAATCAAGAGTGCCAACCCGATGGAATACTTCGGTATCGACGGTGCTACTATTCTCCTCCAATGGTTCGAAGAAATGGAGAGCGTGTTCCTCCACTATGAATGTCCCGAGGACAAGAAAACCACTTACACCTTGAGCGTACTCAAGAAGAATTCCCTCAATTGGTGGAACGGTGAGAAGCACACTCTTGGCACCGAGGTTGCCATGGCCTTGCCATGGGATGACCTCAAGAAACTGATGCTCAAGAAGTTTTGCCCGAAACATGAGCTTCAAAAGTTGGAAGAGAAGTTTTGGAATTTGAAACAAGAGAGTGGTATGTAACATCCCGAAATTTCTAAGTAATATTTAATATATTATTTTGTCGGGTGAAATAAACGAGTTAGTGGAACAGCATAATATGAAGACTTAGTTGGATAATTAGATGGGTTTGGATATGGACCAAAAGGAAATATGGGCCTTCGGTCCATGGGCTTGAGGGAGTATAAATACCCCCTTAAACCCCAATCCTTTCCATTCCATCCATTTATCCATATCTCTACACACACCCAAAACACACACACCACATACACCGCCGGCGGCCGAGGAGAGGAACGAACAAGATCCGAGAGAGGGTGAGCGATTAGTTGTGATTAAACAAGTTAAACGAGATCCAAACAAGCTCAAAAAGGTATGATTCTTGATCTTTGAAGTTTAAAGATCCAAGCTTTATAGTGTATAAACGACCGAAAACGGTTGGGGAACGTAGTGGGTGATGTTGAACCTTAACAAGGGTGTTAAAATCGCCAAAATGCTTGATAGAAACCAAACAGCGGCTGGACTGGGCAACTTCGCCGCGAACTGGGCAACTTCGCCTTCAAAGCGATAACTTCGCCTTCAAAGCGATAACTTCGCCTAAGGCCAAGTTCGCCTAATTGATAACTTTGCTTACGGCTAAGTTCGCCTGATGAACTTCGCCTGCAAGCTAAGTTCGCCTGATGACAACTTCGCCTAAAGCCAAGTTCGCCTGATAACAACTTCGCCTGCAAGCTAAGTTCGCTTAAGGTTGAACTTCGCCTGCAAGCTAAGTTCGCCTGATGACAACTTCGCCTAAAGCCAAGTTCGCCTGATGACAACTTCGCCTAAAGTCAAGTTCGCTTGATGACAACTTCGCCTAAAGCTAAGTTCGCCTAAGGTTTAACTTCGCCTAAAGCTAAGTTCGCCTAAGGTTTAACTTCGCCTAAAGTCAAGTTCGATTAGAGAATAGATTAAAACGATAAGTAAAAGTAAGCTAATACTAGGCCACCAGATTAGATCAGACGAGTATTGATACGTGTAACTTATACAGTCAGCCGAGCTCAGTTAAAGAAGGGATTTACAACTATCAGAGGAAGAAGCAGAGTTCAGGTGAGTTTCTAGCCCCATTCCTTGTCATGTTTTCGGGGCTGTGTGCATACTCGATGTGTTGTTAATAAATTTATCCTAAGTGATAAGTGTATGCCATATGTGATATATGTGATGGATATGAATGATTGCTTGCCGGTACGCGAACGATCTTCGAATATTGCGCGTACTGTCAGGTTAAAAATAAAGGTACGAATATTATATATCGAAGATGTATGAACATTACAAATGAATACTTGTCAGGGCGTGAACGATCTTCGGATATTGCACGTATCGACAAGGGGTATGGTTGTTAAATGAATGATGTAACGAACGCCTAGAGTGTTCTTATGCTATAATGTAATTATTGTATATGTGAAGCATGTGTTTACAGGTACACGAATGGTATGTGAGTTCTACGTTCGACATAGTAAGTTAGGATGGTAAATCCCTCTAGCTTCTGTCGGACATAGACTCGGCTGGTGATGGCGTAGTTAAGGACTGCGAGCCTTATACGTGATGTAGATGATAGATATAAACGTAGATAGAGACGGTAGGCCTTATACGTGCTATAGGAGATAGACGCCAACGTAGATAAGGACGGCGGACCTTATACGTAACGTAGATAAGGACTGCGGACCTTATACGTAATGTAGATAGGCGTCAGCACAGGAAAGGACTGTGGACCTTATACGTGCTTTAGCATGGGGGAGGACTGCGGACCTCGTACGTGCTATGAATTAGGTTGCAACATAGTGAAGGATCGTGGACCTTGTACGTGTTGCAGATGTATGATGGTATAGGGAAGGATCGCGGACCTTGTACGTACCATGAATGGTGAACATAGGTATGGACTGCGGACCTTTTACGTGTTCACGATCGTGAGTACAGGTATAAACGGCGGACAATGAACGTACTCTCGGTAGACTGAGGTTAGTGATTGTAGATATGTATGTATGGTAGCAAGTATGTATGTAGAACAGAAGGGTAACTAGTTAAGTATGGATATGTATCTTCGGATATGTATGTATGTATATGTATTGTGTGGCGTCCGATTAACTAGAACTCACTCAGCGTAGCTGACTTTTAGTATGCACGCAGGTGAGTAGAATGAGACAACTAGCTTGAGCGGGCACATGGTGGGCGAATAGGAGACTGGCATTTGAAGACTCAAGATGTTTTAATGTAATTGACGTTTATTCTGAAAGACAAGAATGTTTAATTAAGGCAAGTTTTGGATTGTTGTAACGTTTCATGAAAGTTTTTATATTCCGCGAAAGTTTTAATGAACTCTGATTTGTAAGAACTGTGTTTATTAGTAAATCCGACGCTAAAGTAGGGCTACCGGGTTCGGGGCCTTACATGGTAATGAAACCATCTACAACTATCGTTTCCATGAACTGAGCCTTCTCATCCCCCACATGGTCACTCCCCTTGAACTTTCAATCGACAAGTACATCTCGGGTTTGCCTATGCAAATCGAAGATTCTGTCCTAAGTCGTGACCCTCAAACCCTCCATGATGCCATCACCTTAGCCGGTACCCTCACCGAAAACCACGTTAAGTCCGGGATCTTGATGTGGAAAAATTCCAAGAAGCCCAATGATAAGCCTGCATCCGAGCCCACCGAAAAACCCAAGCCCGAATCTTCTAAACCCGATTCTTCCAAGCCCGAATCCTTCAAGCACAACAACTCTCCTCATTACCGCAACAATAAAAGAAAGTACAATTCCCAAAGCTATATATTGTCCCAATCACAAAACCAACCCACCAAGAAGCCCTACACAGGACCCCACCCATTATGTGAGACGTGTAACTTCCACCATTAGCCCAACCTCAAGTTTCGAAAATGCACCCATTGTAATCGATTTGGTCACCTCCTTACCACATGTCGTGAACGTAGCCAACTTTTTATTCAACCATTTACCTCACCACCTACCCAACCCCAAACTTTACCCTATGGTCAACCGTTTACTCAATCACCCTCAACTATTAGATCTCGCTACAATTGTGGAGACCCTAACCATTATCGCAATGCATGCCCATGACTCGCACACATGAACCAAATTCAATCCTACCCAACCCAAACCGCTCAATATCAAGCTTACCAAGCCCAAGTAAATCAACTTCAACCAATCCAAGCTCAACCCATCCAAGCAATTCAAGCCCAACCCATTCAACCAATTCAAGTCAACAAATCCCAGTCAACCAACCAACCTCAAGTTACCATGCTACTCAGGGACAAGTGTGTTACATCAACGGTTCCCAAGTCTAAGACTAACCCCTTTTACAAAGACATGCTACGCAAAAGACGTTTCTTTTATTTAAGTCTTTTCATTTGAATCTAATGTATTGACTTCATTAAATCTACAGTTTTGTTATAAATGAGAATTTTGGTTATTTATAATGGCATTCAATATCTCAATTATTCCTATTATGTCGTTATGTGCACTATTTGTTACACAATTATTATGATTTAAGTGGTCTATGACAGGTTATTTAATGGGACTATGTGTGTGGCGATGTGCATAGTTATTTAATAGTACCGTATTTGTATCATAAACTACCTATGACCGATTTCCTATAAACGTTTTGGAAATTGGGACTATGAACATGTGTTGTACATAGTTATCTAATAGGAGTCACATGTACAAATTTTATTTCGATATTTTAATTCATGGCTACCCAAACCCCCCCCCCCCAAACTCACTGTATTCTCACGATACTCTCACCTCATCTCATGGATCTTATAATCTTGGTTTCAAACCTTATCTATTATTGTATTCATAAGTCATGTGATTCGTTTGTTGTGTGAACCTATTATTACGTGAATTTTTCGTCATCTCAAGTATTTTCTCTACATCGTATGTGTAAGTTACTTATATAATTTCAAATTTATCCTCTATCTATTTATTTTGTGGTTGTTACTCTTGATGGTTAACTTCAACAATTTTATCATTTTTTTACTAGTTAATTGTGTTCATCAATTTTTATTCAATTTTTAGTTCATTGCTCTTGACCAAATGATTTAAAAAGTTTTCTTTTACATTGTTTTCGAACCCACACAATGGAACAAACTATGTGCCTCATGGACGACCTAAATAATTATGAGTGCACGCATAATTATCGAAGTCCTCGCATGGAACTCATGGTGAACACGGTTGTGTGTCATAACTCGGAACCTAGGGTGATCTTGGGTAACGGTACAAATATCGATATGATAAGGGCATGGTGGATACGCCGCTGGTACATCCTATATATAAGTGTCCTTATCATGTTTTCCGTTTGTAGCGTTATTCGAGTCACTCGAAAGTCTGTGTTAATAATAATAATAATAATAATAATAATAATAATCTCTTGACACTTACTTTCTTTCCTTATGTTATGATCTCTCTATAATTTCGGAACGAAATTTTTTAAAAGCTGTGAATACTGTAACATTTGTTATTTTTCAAACCCGAAATCCGAGCCATTTAATATATATATATATATATATATATATATATATTATTTGAAAATTTTAAGCAAAAAAATAAATAAATAAATTATTTATCTATAATATATATAAACGAAAACATAAAAATCCTACGTGTCGTGATGTGGTCGCTCCCCATGTTTATGGAGTCACCAGATTTGCTTGATTTTTAAATGGAGGTTTCTCATGCATTTGACCCGAATTCACGGGTATGGGTCTTATCAAACCCAAATATTTCTTAAACGGGTTGTAGCATCCTAAATATTCTAATATTAAATAAAGAGAGTTGCGTTAGATTGTCGTGTGTTAATTTTTAATTAGTATTAAATAAAGAAAGGATCATGGACTTGGATTAATTAAAGTGGATTAAAGGGTAATGGGCCTTAGGTCCATGCGCTTTAAGAGATATAAATACACCCCCTTAAATCATCCCACAACCCTAATCCTCATTCTATATTTCAATATTTACCTACACACTCCACACACACATCTCCATACATACGACCGAGAGAGAGATGGGTGAGATCCGAGCCAAATAAACGTTTATTCTTGATAGATCCTCATTATACAAGATAGATACAAGACCTAGGGCTCGTAAACAAGCTAAACGAGACCAAACGAACACTTAAAGGTATGTTTTGATCTTAAAGTTTATGTTTTTATAAACGGTTAGCCATGAAACTTGAAACTATAATAGATCGGTTATAAACGAAACTTAAAGTAATGAACTTGATGTTAGAACGTACCTAATGAACCCATAAACATGTACGGTTTGTTCAAAGAAAACCTTAGATCTAGTATTGAACGTTTTTACACTTACTTATACAACTTTACCACATAACAATATTATCATATATTTACACATATGTTGCCAATTTTACCTATTAAAGTCCCCCGTGACTTCCCCTGAATTCCCTCGTGTAGACAAGTCTGTTATTATGTTCCGGACCATAATAACTCACTTGTCCATCCAAGTTCATCCAGATCTCGTCACAATAAATTATTAGTTGATATTCAGATCCTATAATACTTGAGCTACTGGTTATATTTTAGGTATCTTTTTAAAGACATCCTAATTCTTTATAACCAATGGCTCTGATACCAAGTTCTGCTCTGTAACACCCCGTAACCACAGCGGAAACGTAAACGGGATGCAACAGACGCATCTGATATCAACAGCATTGCTTATAAAGAAAACACCACTACATTAATTTACAACGTATTACATTGTTCCGAGTTTCGTTACCGACTAGGCGTTAACACATAAGTTTTACCGATAGTACATTAGTATATTTAATACAAAATAAAGATCCTTAAGCTTCCACAAAATAGCACACATCATCAAGCACGTATCACTCATTCCAATTTGGGTGTACCTAGAAAGCATGTAAAGAAAACGGGTCAACTACGAATAGTTGGTGAGTTTCACTAATTTAAATAAACCATGACAAATCATTATAGTAATCATATATTAGCGATGAAATTATGCTGAGCCCACAAGTGAAACCTCTGTTAACCCAGAGACACATCCAATAACCTCTGGGGACACTGTTAACCCAGAAACACATTTAATAACCTCTGGGGACACTGTTAACCCAGAAACACATTTAATAACCTCTGGGGACACTGTTAACCCAGAACACTGTTTCGGGCCTTACAATGTTAGCAACTCAGACAATTACCATCTTAATATATTACCGTACGATTCCCGTACAATAAACATTATATAAATTCATTCATTTCCATGCGATCAACATGTACTTAAACATTTTGATGGAAACATGCTTTCTGCTCCGGGAAAATATTTAAAGCAGTTCAGTAAAAAGGGGCTCGTGAAACTCACCTTCTCGTGAGTCAGTATGTAGTACAGTGAACAGCTATGAGCCTGAATCTGTAATATGATACCTAAGTCGTTACTATACAATTTCCATAAATTAAATCCGTGTCAACCGGTACATCTGGGGACACTGTTAACCCAGTACTGTACTCGATCCGGGGACAATGTTAACCCAGGGACACTTCTCAGGACTCAGATTGTGATTTCTCTTAGAGTTTATCCGTCAAAATTTATTATTATTATGTTTTCCCCGTTTTGCGTGCCTAGCACGGTTATCCGTTTTTATGTTTCAAAAATGAGTTTGGTCACACACGACCCGAAAATAGTGTTTGACTGATATTTTAGTTAAAACCGTGAATTTAGAGCTCGGTTTAGACGCCCCGTTTGGCCGCGGGACCCGTTTCCGTCTTTAGGGTGCCGGAAACTGTTATTTCGGATAAAAATACCCAAATCATCCGAATTATTTTCGGATGATTTATTTTTACTTGATTAACTTAGTTTCATGAAAATGGTTCATTTTAAGGTTTTTATACACCAGTCAGCTCGCTTAGGCGAAATTTGCCGGTTTACGCGTTTTAAGCTTTAAAAGTTTGTTTTTATGTTCTTTTTAGCACAAATAATTATCCGTTTAGTCTCGGATCTTGAAATTTTGGACAAATCACTTTTTGACAGTAAGGAATTTTATAAAAATATTTCCAGAATTAATTTTTATATTTAACATTTATTTATCTATTTTTAAACGTCATTTAAACACCAAATATATCGAAAATACCAAACGACCTTAGAAAAATCCCAAATTTTTCTGGAATGACCCCTGCCATCCACATAGTTCCCTGTAATTATTTCAGAACTAAAATCTCATTTTTCATGCCATTTTCACCAAAACCGAGCTAGAACACCCTAGAACTCGTTTTACCGAAAATCCTACTTAGACTTCTCCAACGGATCTGAAATTTTGTGTGTGACTTTTATATGTTATAAAAAGCTTATCTGGAATTTTCCAGAATGTTTCATGATGTTTAACTATTTTTCATCATTTTTAGCCAAAACCGAGCATTAAATTCACCAAATATTCATCCTTTATCCAAAAATTACCAAATTTTCACAGATCTCATATTTTCATGTGTAGATCATCTCTGTGAAATTTCATGATCCAACTCTAAGTCTATCACAATCTGTCCAAATCATATAAATCATACGAAAAACCGAACTACCTTGTGTTTCTAGCTTTAGATCGCCAAGATCTTGCTTTCTAGCATTTGCTAGCAACTAGATATAACACCTACAAGCACAATAACACCACACCAAGCAAGTTACACCCACATTCAAGCCATTTCTTTCTTGGTTTCGGTTATGATATAAAAACAAAGATTTTAACCGTAAAAATTCGTTTTTGACTCTTTTAACTCCTTTCTTGGACCAAGATCCCTTGTATAACTAGTATACATCACTTGATCATGCAAGAATCGGTTTCATCTCGGGTTTCCACCCATTTTTCACTTGAAACTTCATTCTCTTGCAAACAACTCAAGATCATGGAATAAAAACTATGAATTAACCATTATAACCATGTTTTTACCTTGTGATTCTTGTTAAAAATCAAGGATTTGGATGAGATTTGAAGAGAGGGAAAGGTTTTGGAGTTGGATTGTATGTAAAAAAAAGAAAATGAAAGGCTAAGGGGCCTCCCCTTGGCCGATCGGTCTACATAAGGGGTGGGGTGGGGCCCACTCCTTCATTCTTGGCCACACATTCGGATTGTGTAATCCAGATAATGTTGTGGATAATCTGGTTCAGTTCGTTTTTCGGTTAAATGTTTAATTTCGCTTAAAACGAGGCTAAAACGGTCGTTTTTGGCCTAAAAAATGAAATTTATATAAAACCGATTTAAAAACTTTAAAGACTTAAACCATGACATTTATTGACTTAACACATCATATTGTCGGTAATTGTGCATCTTTTTCGGCTTGATCGATCGCCTCTTGCTTGGTTTGGTATTAAAGGTTTCGTTTAACGTACCGACGTACTATTAAATCGAAAACTCTTTTCTGTGCTTTAATTCACTTATCCCGAAGCTTTAATACTTCGTAAACATCACTAAACATTATATATTTCGTCTATAATGTAATCCCCGATTCATTCGGGTTTCAATAACCGTCAATCGGTTAACCGTACTTTCAATACGATTAACTGTATAATCGAGTATAATTCGTACCGTGAATCACACATACTCGTATATGCACATTATAATTCATATATTCAGTATTAAATAACACATAAATAGTATATACCGGCTGGGGTATACCTGAATTTGTCGGAATCGTTACAACAATCAATGGCGGACACCACCTATATGGTACGAGTCTGCCCATCTACAAACTCTCTTCGTGTTTCCAACCGTTTTGGTGGTGGTTGTAGGATGTGGAAACAAATGTTGTGAGGTTGATGTGTGTGGTGAGTCAATAAACGGAGAATGAAATCACCCGACGAAACTAGTCGGAACTGGGTGGTGGTGGTAGGCTGTCTGCCCATGTGACATTCGTGACAAAAAGAGATATACCTTATTTAATACGTAACGAGTAAACGATAAATCGGTGAATTCGTAGTGCTTAAACGAGTAACCGACTGGTACTGATTATGGCCTGTATATATACTGAGGGGTCATATAGGAGTTATACATATGTTATAGAGGCTAACATATTGATATTTAGGCCTCGGAACGCTTAAAACTCTTTAAACGAAAAAGTTTTCGTTTATCGATACGCTATAAGTTTAAACGCAATCGTTAACATCAAAACGAGCATTATAGCATCCGTTAAGACGAAAAAGATTTATAAAACACTTATATGACATGTTCTAAGAAATTCGTGAAAATATTTTGGATTTTTACAACAAGTCAGTACGTTTTTCTTATTTTACAAAAATGAGCTGAAAGAAACTCGTTTTCGCGTTGTTTCTCGCACTCGAATTAATTTTCTCGCAAAAAACTGAATCCGAACTAAATTTTGGACCGATATTTAATTGTGGCACGAAAATCGAGACATATTATACAAGTGGGGAGGCCCAAATGGGGTCCAAAACTTGCGGCCGCCAAGTTGGGAACCCCCCACATTAGATATTTTAGCCATTTTTTAACATTTCTATATTCATTTCACACCACAAACTTTACCTAAGACCTGCTCCTGCTGTTCTTCATCTCTTTTCATCCAAAACCCTAAGGTAAAATCAAGTTTTATGAAACTTTAACCAAGTTTGGTTCATATAATTAACATTTAAACATGTTTTAGTTAGTATTAAGGATGTTTAACCATCCAAAAACCCTAAAAATCAAGTAAAATCATGTTTTATTGTTAAACATGTCTATAAAGCTGAAACATATAGATTTTTGGTCAAAAACGCGAATTAGAACATGAATACAACGTTTTTACGGTTTGAAAGTTCGGTTTGAAACCAAAATCGAACCCCTAGTTAACAAGGTTTTTCCATGGATGATTTATGCTTAGTTTGATGTTATATGATATGTAGATACACTGACTTTGCGGCCCAAGACCCGGAGAGTCGTTTAAACAATTGAAAACCACCGAAAACCGACAAGGTATTACCGATTAACTCGTCTAGGGGCTGTTTGTGCTTCGATTGTGACGCTCTTGTTTTTAGGTTATGAAACTTGCATGAACATAAGGGATCACATAAGTGAGTCCATTTTAAAATTTGGTAATTTTTCGATAAACGAAGAATATTTGGCGAATTTATTACCGTTTATTGGCGTTTATTCGGAAAAAACAAGTAAACTTCATGAAAACTTATGAAATTTGACTTGGAACCTAGAAATACTATGTTAAGATCATTGGAAAAATTTGAGAACATTTGGAGATGTCTAAGTATTTTTGTGCAATTGTGTTTTAATCGAGTTTTAATAGCCAAAAAACGTGTAAAAAGGCATTTTGGCCAAATAGTTAGATTCTGGAGATTTTTCAGGAGCTATGTGATGATATTGGGACGACTTGGAAAAATTATCAGATTTTTCGGATGTCATTTGGTATAAACGGGCTATTTATTACTTAATTATAACACATTAAATGAATTTTTATAAATAGATAATTAATTATAAAATTTCTGAAAATATTTTTATTAAATTCTACATATTTTAATTTATTTTTGCAAAAATTTCCATAATTTATATTTAAGTGCATAATTAGTTATGATTAATCAAATATTTAAACTATATATTGTTTTAACGAAACCGGCAGTTTTATGTTTAACGAACTGACTGGTATGTCAAAATATCAAAAGTGGTCAAATATCATAGTTTCGAATGAATTTGATAAAAACGAACTTTTTACGAGAATTCCGGACAATTCGGGTGGATTGTACGCGTTTTGTATAATCAAACCCGTCTGAAAACGGAAACAAACCCTGTGATCAATCCAGATACCGAAACCTTTAAATTCTTTTATAAATTAAATCATTCTATCAATAAATATGTTTAATTAAGTTTATGTGATCTTACCAAATCCCGAAACGTATAAACGATCAACTTGGCTTTGCTCGGAAAACGGTGAAACTGAACCAAATCTGGTTTTCAACATTTCATAGTATACAACGTCACAATCTAAGACTATGGTCATAGTCTGGGCCTAACAGTTATACCCAGACTAGTTATACAGCCCGATTTAGCTTAAACAATGTACTAGTATTAACAGTACGATACCGGTTATAGGACTCAAGCCATAATCGAGACACATTACTTACTGATACGTATTACCAACTTGAACTACGCAAAGGTGAGTTTCATGACCCCACTTTCTAAACTGTTTTACGAACTTTTGGGGGTGGAAAGCATGTTTACCTATACTTATATACTTGAAAACCTGTGATGATGTGCATTATCTAAGTACTAACACTTGAAAGTCCCCACAAACACAAGTGATTAACTTCGTGCCGGTGACGTGTGGATAGTACTATCGGTTTGACAAACCCAACTGACAGGGCCGGTGGGGTATGCCGGAACATGTTAACCCGGTTGCACATTGTCATTTAAACTTATTACATACTGCTATGTGGTGTTAGACATAGTACATACTTGGGGCAAAGTGGCTGTTAAATGCCAACGGGAGTGCATGGGCAAGGGTGGCCATGTGTTTTAGCTCGTTTTGGTTTCACTTGTGGCTTAGTATAATACATCATACACATACTTATATACATACGTACTATGAACTTTACGAACTCGTATACTAATTTTGTTCGTACTCGTGAAACTTGAAACTCACCAACTAGACGTAGTTGACCCGTTTTAACATGCTTTTCAGGTAAGCCGAAATTGGAATGATTTGCTTACGTGCTTGGTGTTAGAAGGAAAGTTGAATATCTGTGAATAGATGCAAATATGTACTAATGAATAAGGAACCGTGTTTTTCATCTAGTTTGTAAACTTAGTACCAACCAATGTAATATGATGTAAATTAGTTTGTTGAATTTCTTTATAAACAATGTGGTTGATACCAGTGTTATCTGTTACATTCCCGTATTACGCTTCCGCAACTACCTAGTCGGGGTGTGACAGAAGTTGATATCAGAGCCATTGGTTATAAAGAATTAGGATTTCCCTTAGGATACCCTAATATAACCTTTTAGGCTCGATTAGCTCTGGGATAATATTAAATAATATACACTGATGATTTTTCGGATGATTCGAATGGACAAGTGGGTTATTATAGTCCGGAACGTAATAACGGACTTGTTTGTACGAGGGAATTCGAGAAGGAGTCGTTGAACAATCTAATAGGTAAAAACAACAACATATGTGTATAAAATATAATATTAAATAAATATATATATATCTATATAAAGGATTATCTGTGCTAATGTGTACGAATACATGTAAGTACTAAACTGTAATTAATATTATACATTATTATAATTAATGTTATCAAGAATTGTTATTATTATAGTAACCTTTGTACAAAGGGATGCCGAGAACCATATATGATGCAACTGATCAAGTACCAACACTATCTCTTAAGAAGGAAGAACGAGAAAAAGACTCAGAGGAGAACATATATGTAGAAACATATGGAAATGAGAGAAATGAGGTGATTCCATACGAGGCGCCATTGTTAGCCTTACTTATCAGGCTATAGATGAGACAGTTATTCCCCTAAAATATCACCTAAGTATGAAGTAGGATTCACCAGTACTTACCACTAGAACTCCTAGATCTCTCACACCATCATCACATCATACCCCCGGTGACTGCATCCACTCATAGAGCTAGTCAGACTGACTGTACGAGAGTACCACCACCTGATAGTATGCCTTCCCCACCCATATTGACTTATCATAGGGGAAGAACCTTCCGTATCCTGGTTAACATTCCTTACATGGAGTATACTTGTACCTGATCAAGAACCTCCTCATTTAGCCGACTCATCCTGGTTAGCTATATTGACTGATCAGATACTAGGGCACTTAATAGCTATTATTACCAACTTACAAAGAAGACGAAAGCTATATGATTACATGCTGGATATACAACAAGTAGTAATTAACTTACATTGATCCGATACTCATTCTTGACGGCTCTTGGACAGAGTGACAAACAAGTTATGCGGTTGTCAAGCAATTATTGCAGCCTAAATGGTTGTTTGTGTGTGGTTATTGTATTATATACATATGGATAAATATAAATAAAAGTAGTATGGTTTGTTGTACGTAGTCTTTTGATACCCCATGCAGCACTAGTATTAGCATATTGCGCTGACATGGAGGATGTTTTCAATCTACTATTGTTACAAGCACTGACCCTTACCGGGTTAAGTCTCTATATAGTTATGTCTATTTAAAGCGCCGGCCTATACCAAGTTAAGCCTATGCGTTGATTTTGGAATAAATACGTACAGTAATAGTTATGGGTAATACAAATGTGTTCTTTGGCATAGCCGTGTGTTTATGATTATTGTTATAGAATGGCCCCGGATAAAACTAATACTATATCTGAGGTGGAGGTAGGCGAAATGATTGCTCGCCAACTATAAGCAGTGATAGTGACTATTGTAGCGCTAGTCACTGCTGGCATACTTGAAAATACAACCGTTAACCAACTGTCGAGCACCGATACAACCGATAATACTACACCTCTTCCGAACACTAATGTAGCTACGAATACTATTTCTCCGTTGAATACAAATAATGTCACGAATATAACTCCCCCACTATATACTAATATTTCTGGTAACACGAATCCCCCGCGTCGAGAATGTTCGTATGAACAGTTTATGTCGTATAGACCTATAAATTCCAGTGGTATTGAGGAACTAAACGGATTGATAAGATGTATTGAAAAGGCTGAATCCGTAATTAACATAAGCAACTGTCCACCCTATTGTATAGTTAAGTATACTACTAGCATGTTTATTAATCATGCCTTAATGTGGTGGAATATGATTGTACAAACTCGGGAACGATTAACAGTATGACATTGACTGAACTTAAAACCCTTATATTAAAACATTTCTACCCAAGAAATGAGATCCATAAGTTGGAACACGAACTCTGGAATTTGGAAATGAGAGGCCCTGATCATTTAAGTTACACAAACCGTTTCAACAAATTGACTCGTTTAGTACCATGTTCAATTATTCCGGAATCCAAGCGCATTGAGCGTTATATTTGGGGACTTACCCCAGCCATGAGAAGTATAGTCAATTCCATAGCTAACCCAACTTTAGAAAGTGACGCGTCACAAGTCCGCGTCGTTAATGTTGACCTTACAAGAAACGGTGTATTAAGAGTACCAGGGGAATCGTCTGGTCTGAAACGAACTGATTGTACCTCTATAGCACAAATGAAATCTCATAATCAAAGAATCCGCCCTGCAACTCAGAATTATACTATGACCAGTTCCAACACGAAACAAGATACATACAAAGGGTCGTTGCCGAAATGTGAAAATGTAATTTACATCATACAGTGAGTGTCGAACATTTATGTGTCAAATATGTGGAAAATTGGGCATTGTGCCCCAAATTGTAGAACGAAATGAATACTCCAAATCGACAATCTCAAACAACCCAACCCCATCGTTCTCAACACCCACCTTGACCTCAACCAACCTGACCACAACTCAATCAACAAACCCCACCTACCATGAGCCTCCGTACCTGCTATGAATGTGGTAGCCCGGAACATTATCGGAGACACTGCCCTAAGCTGAGTCAGGGTGCAGCAAGGAGACAGAGCCAAGCACAAGCATCAACATTCAACACAACTAGGGGACATGCTTTTGTAATAGGAACGGGTGAAGCGCGTCAGGATCCGAACGTGGTAACAGGTACATTCCTAGTTTCCGGTCAGTATGCCTCAGTTTTTTTGATACGGGCGCCGATAGAAGTTTCGTATCTGTTATATTTTTACCCTTAGAAAATATGCCAGTGATTGAGCTAACGAAACCATACACTATAGAACTCGCTAACGGTAAATCTATGCTTGTTAACCGAATACTCCGAAACTGTTCCCTTTTCCTAAATGACTGTGACATTCGTCAATTTCGGGTCTCGTTTGTATTTGTTTTTGTATTTGTTTATCATGTAAACCGACCCATTTTGTAAACCAAAGCTTATGAAATAATCAAAATGATGGATTTTATGTTACAATATTGTTTTACACTTGTTGGGTCTTGAAAACATTCTTTTTGGTTCTTAAAACTCTTTAAAAATGACTTAAACCAAACTTTGGGGACTATTATTGCCATTTACCAAAAACTTGTTTGACCATTTCAACCATCACATGCATCTTTACCCTATTTGTATGAACCATACTCTTACCATTATAAAATCAAGGCTCCATACACCATTTTGGTTGTTTATCTTCTCCAAATCTCTCTCAAATCCAAGTATTCATCTTCAACATTTTGTTATTTTGATTTCTTAAGGTCAACTAACTATAGTCTTTCATTTTAACTTGTTCATCTAATATTACTAACACTTGAATATAGTGGTACAACATATATATAAACCACACCCCTTGTTTCCTTTATTTGTTACTTCACCGACTCCGGTTGGTTAAGTTTCAAATGTCATAAGGCAAGGCTTCATGGAGGACTTCGTGTTCTTGATATATATTTACACACACATAACTTATTATACATATCACTTATGACTAACTTCTAACCCTTATTAGTTTGATCATCTTATTTACAAGTTCCATGGTGTGGGTTTGTATAAGACTAACCTCGGTTTAACCGAAACTAGTCCAAACCGGAAACCGAACTTTTGTTTACTAGTTTTGTTAAAATAGTTGTTTAAACATGTTTATTGCTAGATTTGAGTTTCAAAAATCATTTTTACAAGTTCTTTGATATTAAGCATATGGAATCCATCTATGAACTCGTTGGGAGATGGAAACCGAACTAAACCGAAACTTTTGCTTAAAAGACTTGTAGTTAACTTTTTAGTTGTAAAATTTAAGTTTTCTTCATTTATAAACCAATATACAAGTTCTATGATATTTGGGCATGTAGAAACCATCTATGAACTATTTGTGAGATGGAGACCGAACCAAACCGAACTATACCGACTTTTACTAGCTTAAGACACACAAGTGTGTTTTTAGCTATCAAGACTTGTATATTTCTTTAAAAATAGTTTACAAGCTGATTTTAATTATTTTCTTAAGTACTTGGAATTGTTGGATCCAACTTGATCTCATCACATAGTTTGGACCGACAAAACCGAACACTCGCTTAACGTGCGTTGTTAGTTCTAAACAATAGATCTACATACTTGGTTAAGTGTTAGTATATTTTAATGAGTTATCTCATAACAATTAATATGTTGGAAAGTTGACTTTGGGTTTGACCATTTGTCAAGACCCGAACCGACAACCCGAACACTCGTTAAAGACCCGTTTTAGTATCTTTGTCCCAAAGGAACTTGCATTTTAGCATTTTTCCCACCTTATTATTTAACATTGGTTAAGTAAATATTAAGGTTAGATACTTTAACCCGGTTTCGAGCAAACTTACATTTTTAAAGGATTGTTATTATAAATTCATAAATAGTTACATTTTAAACCTTGAACTTTAATTGTTTACTTTTTGCAACAATTATTTTATTTAAAGATCTTCAAGACAACCATTCTAAATCCAAGATTTTATTGTCATTTAGGCCTTGCTCGTTAAACTTCATCCATCCGGTTATTCATCTTTTACCGATCAAGTTTTATACTTGAACGTGAGTAACTTCATACCCCGTTTTCTATCTTTTATTGACAGAATTACAAATTTTGTCCTTTAAAAAAAGCCAAAAACCGGTTCGTGTCCTTTTCTAAGTTTCCTTGCAGGCGGTGTACTTTAAACTTTTTTTTTCTACACGTTATGTCCTTTACGCTAACTGGGTTAGAAAAACTCAGTTAAATGCCCTCACGTGAGGCGCATGTGAGGGCATTTTTGTCTTTTCACCTGTACCTGCAGCTCCTTCTTCTTCTTCATTTTGCAGATCTTAAGCTTCTGTTTCACCTGTACCATATCCATCTTTTCACCTGTACCATACTAAACCCACCACTAAACCTTATCATATCCATCTTCTTCATCAATCAATAGCAATCGTCAGTCGGAAAGCTTAATAACTGAAATCAACTCTCCGGCTATCGATTAACCGACTGTTTTCTCACTCAAATCTTCCACACCGTATCTTATCATGTCACCCGCACTGGAAGATTCATCATTGTCCACGCAGCCTTCATATTTCCAAAACCCTAACCCTAGCCTCCACACTGATTCAGGCATTTCAATACTTTTGACTTTGATTCCTCAAAGGCCGCCGCTCGTCCGTCGAGGAAGAAGCCTGTGAAGGTGAAGAAACATGCAATGAGTTCAAAGCATGTTAATGGTACAGGTAAAACTATTGATTTCGTGTTTAATTTGGGTAATGGTGATTCGGTGTGCAATCCGAGTTTAGGGCAAAATGTAAATGGTGAGAAACAGAGTGTTGGTGAGTCTTTGGATCCTAATATGTTGCAGTTTACCATAGGATCTAGTGATTATGTTAAATCGGCTAAGAAGATGTTAAATCACCTGTACCATATGAAACCTGTTGTTTTTGAGTGAAACCCTAGATACAGAAACAGAAGCTTAAGATCTGCAAAATGAAGAAGAAGAAGGAGTTGCAGGTACAGGTGAAAAGACAAAAATGCCCTCACATGCGCCTCACGTGAGGGCATTTAACTGAGTTTTTCTAACCCAGTTAGCGTAAAGGACATAACGTGTAGAAAAAAAAAGTTTAAAGTACACCGCCTGCAAGGAAACTTAGAAAAGGACACGAACCGGTTTTTGGCTTTTTTTAAAGGACAAAATTTGTAATTCTGTCTCTTTTATTTTGAGGTGACATTTCATCTTATCTAAACTAAATGTTTTATACTTGGGTCTTAAAACATAAACGTTGTTGTATATTTTACTTGAATAATAGCTCGATTTGGTGTTCTATGCTTATTTGCCTATGTGTTTATCACTTTTGGATGGTGGAACTATAAATCCTAGACCATTTGGCAACCCCTCATGGCAAGGTGTCGTTAACGTAATGCAATTAACGATAACTATAAAATCCTAAACTATTTGGCAACCCCTTATAGTTGGGTGTCGCAACCTGTTAGCGATAACTATTTATCCATTTATAGCTATTATTTATGGTTTTGTATACTAGTTTTGTGGCTTTTCATACTAGTTCAAACTTATGAATTGCTCACCAACCTTTGTGTTGATAAACTTTATTTTATGAAATGTTACAGGTTTGCATCTAGGTTGATTTTGGAGTTCGGTGAAGAAAACGTCATAAATACCGTTAGGATATTAGCAAAAATGAACAATATTTGATTTGCTATATTTTGTTATATTTTGTTGTATTTGACTTATGAATATTTGGTTATGTGACATTTTCGATGTTGTGAAATGAAATGAGTTTGTTAAATATTGTCGCTTTAAATAGTGTCATGCGCTTATGAGCAATCGTTGCACCCCGGCATGTTCCACCGCCTTTGGTCGGGGTATGACAGATTGGTATCAGAGCCATGACAATTAAGATAGGTGGTTAGACGTAACGACCTAGAATTGTTATGCTTAGGGTCCTATACTTGAGTTCATACGTGTTTACTCTATTTAATTATTCATGTCTCATGTTTATTTATAAACTTGTTTAAAATTCACCAATATCCTAAATGTTCACATACACACACTTTCATAGTATTTCCAAGGTATCCTTACCTTATAACGCAAAAAGTAGATTTTCATTGTGTTTTATGAATTACAAGATTAACTTGGATCTCGTTGTTTCAAATCCCTTAAAGGTTGCGTTTATATCGGGTTTGTAGCCATCATAGAAAACGAGACATTATAAAATGACCATTTGACAAAAAGATTCCAAGGATCGAAGGTGATTTACTTACCTGGGATGGTTGAGTTATAATGCTCGTTTTCTAGGCCATAAACCATGTTATAAATGTCAATTCTTTAAGTAGTCGAATGCGAGCGTTCCGGTCGTTAAAACAATAGTACTACGGTGGTTCGTGTGCTAGTGTTTTGACATGACGTTGTATCTCGATTTATTGTGTTATCATTGTTATCTGAGTCTAAAACATGAAAAAGTCGCGGTGATCTCGTGCACATGTTTAGACTCCAACGTGGTGTTTTATAAAACCTTTTACTTAGTGTTGGAATATCAAGTCGTAGTGATTTCACGCGCGATTTTTCCGACTCTATAAAATCTCAAAAATCTCAAATTTTCAAGCTTTAACTATCTCAAAATCATTTACGTTTTGTTTACGGATTTGTTATTTATAAACAAAGTTTTATATTTTATCTAACACTAACATCTTCTCCATACTAACTCTAGGATTCACAAAAATCAAAAAAATCGAAATCTTATTTTATTTTATACACCTTGGTATTCATTTCCTTTACCCAAAACTTATCCCATTTTCTTTATAAATTTTAGCATGCCTCCGCTAAGACGCCAACCGCGATGGGACTCCACCCGACATATGGCCGCTCTTGTCGCCAAGCAAATGGCCGTTGTGATTCCTGAACTTATGACCCAAATACAAGCAAACCAACCCGCACCCGTTGTTGCACATATCGAACCCAAACCCGCATCCTACCTGCTTAAACAATTTACTAGTGCCAACCCGGCCGAATTCTTTGGAACCAACTGTGCGACTACCTTGTTGCAATGGTTCGAATCTGTGGAGAATGTGTTTTTACACAGCGAATGCCCCGAAGCGAAAAAGACAAACATCGCTTCAAGCATGTTTAGGGGAACCGCCCTAACATGGTGGGGTAGTGTTATGCACCTCCAAGGTACGGATGTGGCCATGGCTCTTCCATGGGCCGAGCTCAATGCGCTTATGAAGAAGAAATTTTGTCCCAAACACGAGCTCCAAAATCTTGGGGAAGAATTTTGGAACCTAAAGCAAGAAAGTGCTGATAACGCCGCTTACTCACTCCGTTTCCATGAGTTGAGCATCCTTGTTCCCCATTTGGTTACCCCAACCGAACGTGAAATTGATAAATATATTGGGGGTTTACCGATGAATATCCGGGACTCAGCCATGAGTAGCAAACCCGCGAACCTTGAGGAAGCCATCACATTAGCCGGTTGGCTATCGAAAAATCACGTGAAGGCGGGTACCTTAACCCTCAAGAAAACAAGTGAGAAAGACAAGCCCGAGCCTGCTCCCCAAACCAAGGTTGAACCCACACCACAAGCCATTAACTACTCAAACTCTTCCCGACACAACAACAACAACAACAACAACAACAAAGAGAAACCCAAAACCAACTACCGAAATTATGCCGTCACCCAACCTCAACCACAACAACAAACCCAAACCCTCCCTCAAAACCGAAAACCTTATGTTGGGAACTCCCCGCTATGTAACACTTGCCAACTTCACCACCCAACAAACTCGCCTTGTCGCCAATGTACCATTTGTAACCGACTTGGCCATCTCAACACCACATGCCGAACCCCACTACGAACCCAACCAACCAAACCAACCAAGAACTTTTCCCCAAAATTCTCAAAACCGATATGCACCCTACCCACCAAACCAACCCCAACGACCGCGAGCTTGTTACAATTGTGGAGATCCAAACCATTTCCGCAACAATTTCCCTCACCTCACCTTTGCTAACCAAACCGTGACCGTACCTTACTACCAAACCCAAGCTTACCAAGTTCAAACCTACCAACACCAAATTCCCCAACTGAATGCACCACTCATCCAACAAATCCAAGCAATCCAAGCACCACCTCCACCTCTACAACAAGCACCTCAAGTCAACCATGGTAATCAAGAGCGAGCTTTTATGATGAATGCAAATCAAGCTCAAGTGGCAAACGATGTTGTGAACGGAATGTTTTTGGTGAACTATCATTTGGTTTCTGTTTTATTTGATACCGGTGCCGATAGAAGTTTTATTTCTTTGAAATTTGAGTCGAAACTTGCGATGCCTCGAACTAAACTTTCCCGACCGTTCTCTGTTGAAGTCGCCAATGGAAATTCTATTACCATCAATGCCGTCGTCCGCGATTGTTCTCTTATTCTTTCTAAGCATAAATTCTCCATTGATCTCATCCCGATGCAAATGGGTAGCTTCGATGTCATAGTAGGCATGGATTAGTTATCTTTGCACCGTGCCGAAGTCGTTTTATTTGATAAATTCATTCACATCCCGCTCGCCAACGGTAAAATTCTTAAGGTCTTTGGAAACGCAACGCCCCGAAGGCTAAATCTCATGTCGTGTGCTCAATCGCAAAAGTACTTACGCCAAAAGTATGTTCCGTTTCTAGCTCTCTCGGTGACAAAAGACAAAAAGGAAAGGAAGATTCAAGATATTCCTATTGTTCATGATTTCCTTGGATATTGTGTCACACAAGTTCGCCTGGGATGTAGGCGAACTTGTAGACAAGCGAAGTTGTGACAACTTCGCCTAGTTTGTTAGGCGAAGTTGTCGAGGATTATATATCCTCACTTTGGCTTGGTTTTGGTGAAGTTTTTCCAGAACGTGTCTTGTGATTTGTGATTTCACGTGTTGAAGTGTTGCAATACAAACGTGTTTATTAGTATTGTAACGTGTGTTTGCGTATCGTCTCAACGTTTTATATATCTTACGCTCGTATCGTATTACGTGGGGATTCCGCACCCTCGTGTTACGAGATACTCCTGTGTAGATCCGGCTGGGAACTTACAAGTGGTATCAGAGCCTTAGGCTCTTATGCTATGGTTCGAGATCTGCGTTTTGGTGTTTCTGGCACGTTTCTGATGTGTTTTTTGCCGAACAGCCGCCGTAGGCGAAGTTATTGGGTTCAGGCGAAGTTGTCGCAAATATTTTAGGGTTTTGGCGAAGTTAGTAGCCAGGCGAAGTTATAGCCAGGCAAAGTTATAGGCGAAGTTGACTTTTGGGCGAAGTTGACTTTTAGGCGAAGTTGACTTTCAGGCGAAGTTGACTCTTTAGGCGAAGTTGACTTTTAGGCGAAGTTGACTTTCAAGCAAAGTTGACTTCAGGCGAAGTTGACTTTTAGCGAAGTTAAAAAAAATTTAAAAAAAAAACAAAATTGTTTGGAGTTTTCTTCTGAATGGCCAGGTGTACACGATTATTGTGAGACCGAAGGCGTTGTTCCGGCAACGAGTGAAACTTGGTATCTCTTGGTCTTACGTGTTAACAAATACGGGTCAACTCTGGATATGGAGTTGAAGTTGTGAATGGGATATTGATTGAAACTGGATATTGACACATATTTGAGTGTTTTTGGGCAAAGAAATAGTTGTTGTTTGAGGTTGACCAACTGAAGAAAGTCAAATTGAACTGAAGGTTTTCGTCATTACTGGATTGCGGTCAGAGCATATTATTTATGTTATTTTCAAGGCGTTCGAGAATTGGATTCTGTTACAATTTTGGAACAAGTTGGATTTAATCGGGAATTAACGTGTTTATGTTCTTGATCGATATCCCTGGTGATTGAAGATGCTTCGGATTAATTAATGGTCATGTGTGTTAGATTCTGTCAAGGTGGTTTTGTGATGAAATTGATCACTTGATGTTGAGTAGTTGAAGATTGAACCTTATCCTACTATACAATTCCGACGTGTTGGTGAAGTTGTGAAGGGAGCACAACTTCACGTGTTGGTGAAGTTAGAAAAACTTCACGTGATTGGTTGAGATGATCAATTAGGCACGGGGATGAAGTTCAAGTTTGAAGATCACAGTGCAATTAGGTCCTACCAGAAGAAGCAAACAGAAGATCATCAGTTAAGAAGGAGTCTGTTGGTGCATGTTTTGTAACAGATGATCTTTTGTGTTTGTTAGAATTGAGAGCAACGGTCAAAGGGGAGTCTGTTGGTGCATTTTGTGACCGTCGCTATGCAATTCTGACCAGTGGAGATGCCATAGGCGAAGTTAGAACAACTTCGCCTTAGGCGAAGTTAGAACAACTTCTCCATAGGCGAAGTTAGAACAACTTCGCCTACAGGCCCAAGCCCAAGCCCGCGAAGTTGGTTATCTATATATATGTGTGTCTTGTTTAGGGTTTAGTATCCAGAAAGTGAGAGTATTTTGTGTTCAGTTAAATTGTTTAGAGAGAAGAAGAGAAGGCGATTCTAGTGGGCAGACCCGAGGTAGAGCTCACCTCGGGTCGGCCGTCATTTGTTTTCGTGTTTGGTATGTAATTTGTTTTGGTTATTATATAAAGGATCTGCAAATTCGTTTATCCCATTCGTGTGTTTGTTCGTGTGTTTTTTGTGTGTAATCGTGTTCTTCGTCTTCTACACCATAAACTAGTCTAGGAGGATTCCGCACTCCTAGACCTCGTGCGGATCTCGTATCGATCAGCGACGCCCGGGGGGGACTTACAAGTGGTATCAGAGCTTTTGCTCGTGATTGTGTGGTTCTGGATTATCACACGGGTGTTAAGATCGTTCCGTTCGACTATTCGCGAAGCGAGTTTACGTTGAAATACCTAGTTTTTGTGTCTTACCCATCTCCCACCATCAAATATAACCCATTACAACTTCGCATACCTCCCAGTACGTCAAATTAGAACCTACAAAAACCTTGTGTTCATCAGCCGAAGTTGCCGTCATCGTTTGTAGGGTTTAAGCGAACTTATAAGGTTTAAGCGAAGTTATAGAGAAGGCGAATTTAAGAGCAGGAAGTTAGGAAGTTAAGCGAAGTTAAGTTCTTAAGCGAAGTTGAGTACAAGCGAACTTATAAGGTCAAGCGAAGTTAAGCACAACTTCGCCATCTGATCACTGTTCAAAATAAAAAAAAAATTAAATACTTCGAGTCGTGTTTCTTTCAACTATGACTTCGATAAACATTACAGAACTGGTAAAAATGGAGGTTGAAGCCGGTTCAGAAACTAAAGCTCCAAAAATGCTTAAGGGTACCGATTTCGTTGCATAGAAAGATCGGTTTGAACAGTATGTGAAATATCAAGATGCTAAGATGTGGGTTTGCATTCAAGATGGATACATTCCACCAACATCCTTGTTTGAAGGTCGTGATCAAATTAAGAAGTACAGTAAGATGGAAGACGAGGAAAAGAAAATGTATGAGGCAGAAAGTAAAGCTCATGCAGCAATAACAATGGCTCTTCCACAAGAGATTCTTCATACCTTCAAGAAGTACAAAACCGCTAGAGAACTATGGGAAGCACTAGAAAATAGATATGAAGGTAATGTGGGGATACGTGCTTCCAAGACAAAGCTACTAAAAACCCAATTCTCTGTATTCAAATATTAGAAAAATGAATCACTTGACGATATCATCACAAGATATTATCACATGATGACCGAACTTAGCAATTACTCCATTGAATACAAAGAAGAAGAGATAGTAGAGAAACTTCTTGATGCTCTTCCATCGAAATGGGAAATGTACACGGTTTTGATGAGAGAGGATAAAGACTTTGCCAATATTGATTTGGAAACAGCAGTCAATAAGTTACGAAATTTTGAACTAAACATGGTTCGGAAGGAGACACCAACTGATCAGGTTCAGGATCCGGGAATGTATGGTGCGAAAGTCACTCCAAGTTCAAGTTCAAAATCAGAATCCACTGGCTACTACTCAAAGGGAGAATCAAACTCAAGCTCAACTCGAGATGGTCATGTGATTCTCAATATGGATGGCGACGTATGTTTCGTAGCTGGAGGTAGTAATCCTTCAAAACCTCAACCCACAACTGGTAATTTCTCGTCAAATGTTCCGAGCTACAACTACTCACAGATGCCCTTAAGTGTTAAATCAGCTGAACAGCAGTTTGCTCTCTATGCATCCTTCATTGCATCTTATGAGAACTACATCAAAGGTAAAATAGTCGACCCTGCAACATTGGATGAAGACTATGATCAGATTGATGCTGATGATTTGGAAGAGATGGATCTGCAGTGGCAAATGGCTATGATAGTAAGAAGGGTAAAGATATTCATGAAGAAAATGGGTAGAAAGTTCGTTGGAGAAAGACCAGGGTTTGATAAATCAAAGGTTCGATGTTACAACTGTCAACAGAATGGTCACTTTGCTAAGGAATGTACAAATGAGAGAGTCGAACGAAGTCAGAACAGGCCTGCACAACAGAATGGGGGTGGTAGTGAGAATAGGGCTATGGTATCTAGACAGAATGGTGGATACAACTGGAATATACAAGTTGAGGAAGTGTTCGAACAGGCTAATTTGGTAAACATCGAAACTGGCGGAAGTGAGAGGGAGACGGGAGAAAATCAAGCATATATGGCAGAAGTGAACGATCAGCTCTCTGAGGTAAATTCTGAATTTCACTTTATACAATGTGAAAATCTGTCTGAACAATTGAAAACAATAACTGATTAGTTTGTTAGTTTGGACGCACAATTTAAAACGTTAAAAGAAGATCATCACTATACTAAAACTAGAGAAAACAGTTATTCGGTAAAAATAAAAGCTAGCGAAAAGGATATCAGAAGTCTTAAAGCCAGTCTAGCTGATAAAATACAAGTAATTGATCTTAGTTATGAAGTGTTAGAAGAAAAAACCTAACTAATTGCTGAAAGAGATAAACAGATAGCTGATTACCAGGTAAAAGTGGTGGAACTAAATAGAAAAATTGAACAATTTAGAAATTCATCAGCTATGCTAGATCACATCATAAGTGTTCAACGTTCCCCGGTTAACAAAGGGGGAATTATATTTGCTGAAGTTCCACCACCGTATAACAATAACTATACCTATAATCCTAGTAATCAGAAATCTGCTGATGTTGAGATTAGTCAGACAGTTCCAGTCAATATTTTGACTAAAGAACCTGAAGTTAATAAGAGCGAAATGAGTAAGCCAATTTCTAATGTTGAGATTTCTGTTCCTAGCTCTGTCTCATCAAATTCGGACAAGTCGTCCGAATCGGGTGAGATAAAAGAAGAGGTAGTGTTACTAAAACGTGGGGAGGAATATAAGCCCGATGAAAAGAATTCTTCCCTAAACCCGTTAGTCCCTCCATGTGTTAGACAAACGGGTAGTAATGCAACCTCGACATCTGCAACAACTGTTGAGACGAAAGTTGAACATAGAAGTTGTTTCAGATGCAATCAAGTAGGACACCTTATTGCTGATTGTCCTCTAAACCAGAGAAAATTTAGAGGTATGAGGCCTTCGAAAACTGAGAATAAAAGGAATATTAATTATGATACTGGTAAAAATGCGAACTCACCAAATTTCAGATATTGGACTAATCCAAGATTTCAAAGAAATCGGTCTCATTTTTCCCCAGTTAACTACCAAACCAACAATTATAATTCAGTTAATTCATTAAGGTTTGGATGGCCTCATAGTCAATCCTCGAGAAGGTTTCCTTTCAGAACTTACAGAAATCATCCTCAAACTGACTTTGGGCAACCAAAGTACTGGATGCCGGTCAACAGATTTAATCGACCCAAGACCAGTAGGCCTTGGGTCCCCAGATTTTAATCTTTTTCTTTAATTGTGCAGGAACAGTCGAACAGGGCTGTAAACAATCTGTGGGTTGTGGACAGTGGATGTTCCCGGCACATGACTGGTAACAAGAATTTGTTACGTGACTGGAAACCTGTTCAAGGAGGAAGGGTACCGAAGAATTATCAAATGGCTCTAAAGGATAGCTCGTGGGTCGAAGCCATGCAAGAAGAGTTAGCACAGTTCGAGAAGATGGAAGTTTGGAAATTAGTTGAAAAACCAAAGAATGTAAATGCTATTGGTACAAAGTGGGTTTTTAAATGTAAGAGAGATGAGAAAGGGATAATCATACGGAACAAGGCAAGGCTGGTTGTAAAAGGGTTTAATCAGCAAGAAGGAATCGACTACAATGAAGTGTTTGCTCCTGTGGCAAGATTGGAGGCAATTCGACTATTCTTGGCATTTGCTGCACACAAAGAGATGAAAGTGTTCCAGTTAGATGTGAAAAGTGCCTTTCTTAATGGTAAAGTCGATGAGGTGGTGTATGTTGAACAACCTCCGGGATTCCCTGACCCTGATTTTCCTGATCATGTGTACAGGCTGAGTAAAGCTTTAGATGGGCTACATCAGGCACCTCGTGCCTGGTACGCAACCTTGTCCGATTACTTGCTTGAGAATGGGTTCGAAAGAGGAAAGATCGATAGCACGTTGTTTGTCAAGAGAAAAGGGGGAGATTTTCTACTAGTTCAAGTCTATGTGGACGACATCATTTTTGCTGCATCAAAAGTCGCAATGTGTCAGGAATTTGAAGCAGTCATGAAAAAGAGGTTAGAAATGAGCACCATGGGCGAATTAACTTTCTTTTTGGGATTGCAGGTAGATCAGAAGAAAGATGGGATGTTTATTCATCAAACAAAATATGTCCATGATGTGCTCAAACGCTTCAAGATGGAAGATAGCACCCCATTTGATACTCCAGTTTGCATCAACCACAAACTGGGTGCTGATTCTGACAGTGATGAAGACGTGGACCCCACCCAATATCGAGCAATCATAGGTTCTTTAATGTATTTACTGCATCTAGACCTGATATTATGTTTGCAGTTTGTCTTTGTGCTCCTTTTCAGGCAAGCCCGAAGGAATCTCACATGAAGGGAGTGAAGAGAATATTGCGATATCTCAAAGGCAAGCCTAAGTTGGGATTGTGGTACACGAAAGGGGGAGAACTGGATTTGGTAGCTTACACAGATTCTGACTATAGAGGTTGCAATCAGAACAGGAAGTCAACAACTGGTGGATGTCAGTTTCTGGGAGGAAGATTGGTGTCATGGCAGTGCAAGAAGCAGACCTCAGTAGCCATTTCCACCTGCGAAGCAGAGTACATGGCAGCATCGAACTGCTGCTCCCAGATTCTATGGATACAACAGCAATTGCGCGATTACGGTCTGAATTTCACTCAAACTCCTATTTGCATTGATAACACTGCTGCAATCTCAGTAACTAACAATCTCGTCAAACACAGCAAAACTAAACATATTGACATTCGTCATCATTTTATACGGGATTGTGCTGAGAAGAAATTAATTGTGCTTGATAAGGTTGATTCTTTTGAAAATTTTGCCGATCTTTTTACTAAAGCGTTTGACCGATCCCGTTTTCAAAATCTTATTGAGCTGAATGGGATGATCAATCCCGAGTAACCTTGTTTTTCGTTTTTATTTGTTTAAAAAAAAAAAAACATCACTATCACTTAGAATTATGTTGGTTGCTTCAGTTTGAAGGACACATCTTCGGATATGTTTGGTCCTTACTTCTACTAGTAAATTATGAGGATAGCCATTAACCAGATGACTGAAAGTGACCGGGGCGGTTTATGATGGGTTTTTATTCTTTCGCTGAAAAGTAGTCGTTCATACTTAGTTAGAAGGATACATACTCGTATGTGGTCGGTCCAACCGATCCATTGGATCTTCAGGATAGCCGTTTACCTGAATACTTTAATTTGATCGGGGCGATAGAATTTAAAAAAAATTTTCGGGAGATGATATAATTTTTCAAGTCTATAACTTCGTAAGAAGTTTCAATACAATGTTTAAAAGAAAATTCATCCAACCTTGGAAAGTGATAGAAAAACTATTTCTGTGTGCCTAACTGGTGAAGTTATTAGGCCTAAAAGACTCTAGAACAGCCATTGTATGTTATGGTAGCTTTTTATGGTGCGTAAAAGTAGAAGTGATACAAACTAAATCTCCTCGATTTAATGTGGAGAATCATTCTGAGTTGTGCATGTCTCCATATACATCTTTCCGAATGATAGGCAGAAAAGTGATTACCCAGTCATACACGAGCCCGTGAGTGTTCTGATTCCGGAGAAGATGGTGTGTCAAGTACCTGCAGTGATCCAGATTCGGGACTTGCAGTCGTCTACTATTTGAAGCTGTATTTATGTCTTTATAAAAGATAATAATAATAATAATAATAATAATAATAATAATAATAATAATAATAATAAATATATATGTGTTGTTAAGCCTTCTGAAGCTTATGTTATTTCAAAATAACAATCAAGGGGCAAGAAAGAGAACGGGAAGAAGACTCTAAAGATCAACGTGTACTTACTGTTTAATCAGACACTACGGGTCGAGGTCAACTCGGGGTGACTTGGGGAAAGCCAAATATGCTTTGAGAATAGATAGGAGGCATCACAATCTCTCATGTGATGTCCAACTAAATTTTGAGCTAAATTGAACCTAATCTGTATCACAGAAGCAATGAAAACCATACTAAGTTTTATACCTACTTACAACCTGTTTCTTTATGTCATAATACCGCTGAACATGGATCTATGTGACAGCCACTTAATTAGTATGATTCCTGTTCGGATCTTTTCCAAAACATGCCGGTCCTCGTCAAGACTAAAATTTGATCCCGTATATTTAATTACTAAAATTTTCATTGCATATTTTGGTTTAAAACTTGGTTACTTGGTTCTTTGATCGTAAAGTTTAAATCTTTAACGGAGAATTTTAAAAGACAGTTGCATTTTTATCAAATTTATAAGGGCCTGTTTTGTAAATAAAATGGGTGAAGGTGTTCAGGGGCGAAGTTATGGGTAAGCGAAGTTAACCTTAACTTCGCCTGACTATTTTCAAACCTATATATAAGGGTCAACTCGGTCAAACACTTTACAATATATCAGAAACCCAGCGAACTTATATCCTCTACTAACCCTCGGCGAACTTAAAATACGAATCAAATCTCGTTATTATCTGTTTCCAATCCGTGTTAAAGGTGTGTAGGCACGGTATGACATGTAATTCTTGTCAATGGTGTTAATCAGAAGTCTTTTTGGTCCTATTCATGACTTCGTTCATGCAACCCTTTAAACACCTGATAACCAATCTGTTTCTAATGTGTTCGTAACTCATTTGATCGTCTAAATCTCCATAGTAACATCTTTTCATGTTTTCAATCACAAATACACCAAACAAACCATGATTAGATCTTGAAGCTGCTTTTGTTGGACAAGGGTTCTTTGATATGGAGCATATTGATCCAGCTTCAGAGGTTCAAGCCCCAGTAGCTGAGGCTTCTGGTGTGATTGTTTCGATGGTAGCTATGTCTGTAGCAGATTTTCAGAGAACCGATGCTGACTCCTCCACTGATGATATTGCTGAAGCATAACAGATTCTGGTCAGACAAGAAAGAATACATGGCAAGAGAAAGAGAGACTCGGATGACAGTGAATCTGACTATGGGGAGGAGTTAGACAAGTTGATACGAAGATCGAGGAAGGTCAGAGCTGGTGAGGGTTCGGGAGCTGGTGAAAGCTCAAGGGTGGTTCGTTTCTCTCCACCCTCGTTATCTGGTATGGCTATGGTTCCTGCTTCGATGACTGTGACAGGACCGATCACCACAAGTGTTCCCATGGTGACTACATCATCATCATATGGTATTCCACCAACCTCGTTTCAGTTTTCGGCTCCAGAGATAGTTTCCTTGTCACCTCCTACTGTTACTCCATCGGAGGTTGTTGCAAGATTTGTTGAGTCCACATTGGTTGCTACTGCGGGGTTATCTGTCACAATACCACCCGCGGTTACTTTTCAGTCTGTTTCTGACACTCCAGCTAGTTTGGGAATACCTCCACCTTATGCTCAAGATGTTTCTCATATGCGGTTTGATTTTGATGCTACCTTATCCAATTCTGAAAGGATAGCTGCTCTTGAACGGGTCGTTGCTAAACAGTCAAGAATCAATCTAATCCAGACTCAAGCTATCCAGCGCCTTGTAGCAGAAAATCAGATCCAATCATCCCTCCTGGTTGAGCATGGTAAACTATTTGATGCTTTAAAACAGTTCTTAGCATCTCAGGGGGGAGACGAGCTACAAGGGCGACGAGCTGAGAACAAAGAAGAGTCATGATAGAGACGATGATCCCAATGCATCGAAAGGTGCAGGTGGTGAGTTGTCAAGAACTGAACAAACTCTTGGGACTTCCACATCTCAGGGGGAGTCAGCTGGTACAGCAGGCAGATCAGGTGGTGAAGATGTTGTGGTTGTGGATGATGAGGAAATGTTGGATGATGATGTTGTGGGGGATGATGATGTGTTACCTGTTGAGGAGATTAAAAAGATAGGAGAACAGATTGTGATTGATAGTGAGATTGAAGAGGGAGAGATTGTGGATGACAGTGTAGAACATGATATTCCAGATGTTGACAAGGTGAATGTGAGTCAGGATATGGATGTGTCAGATGAGCCTGAGTGGGAAGAACAGCCGAGATGGAAAGAAGGATACGCTCAATGGTTTGTGAAGACAAAGAATCCAGTGGTTCCAACCATGTTCAAAAAGAGTTATAATATCAAAGGGTAAGCTGAGTCGAAGAAGGGTATTATTTGTTGGCTGTATGATGAGCAGTTGAAGATATTTGTGATTAAACGTTTTGATGGGATTCAGTATTTTAAGAGGACGTTGAGATCTCTCAATACCTTGTCTGAGTGTGAGGTGAAGGATTTAGCTAGATTGAGATTGATTAACAGAAGTGATGACAATATAGCTAGAATAATTGGGAAGATTATGTGGAAAGAAAGTGTGAAAGAAAAGAAGTTTAAATTGTTAAAGCCGCAGAAAAGGAAGTTATTTGAAGATAAGGAAAGAGAAATGCGAGCTGATGGCAAACCTTGGATGGTGATGAAATATAAGCTGGTTCGGTGTTTGAAAGAAGTGCCGATGAAGACGATGCCCAAGGATGTCTTAAAGAATCTCAAGTGGTGGTACGTTGATAGTCAAACGGCTGAAGCAGTTATGGAAGATGAAGACGAACAGGAGATTCTAAGAGTGTATGATCCCATGCACTTGGTAAATATGTCTCAAGCTGATTTGCAGGTACTAAAAGATAAGAAGATATTCTACATTCCTGCGTGGAAAGATGAAGCTAAGAAGTACCAAAGGGTGGTCTCTGTCTGTGTAAGACAGAGCGTTCATGCTTGAAGATGGGTGACACGAGATTTTGGGATTACGAGACACGAGAATGAAGATAGAGATATGAAGCTACTGCCAAGGGGGAGTCTGTTGGTGCATAATGTCAGTAGTTCAGTATCTAGGGTTTTGTATGTGTCTGTAATCGTGTTAGATTGTTTGTTTTGGTTTTGGATATTGTGTCACACAAGTTCGCCTGGGATGTAGGCGAACTTGTAGACAAGAGAAGTTGTGACAACTTCGCCTAGTCTGTTAGGCGAAGTTGTCGAGGATTATATATCCTCACTTCGGCTTGGTTTTGGTGAAGTTTTTCCAGAACGTGTCTTGTGATTTGTGATTTCACATGTTGAAGTGTTGCAATACAAACGTGTTTATTAGTATTGTAACGTGTGTTTGCGTATCGTCTCAACGTTTTATATATCTTACGCTCGTATCGTATTACATGGGGATTCCGCATCCTCGTGTTACGAGATACTCCTGTGTAGATCCAGCTGGGAACCTACAATCGGGTTATCATCAATTGCATGTTCGCGAAGAAGACATTCCAAAAACCGCTTTCCGTACTCGATATGGACATTTCGAATTTTTGGTTATGCCCTTCGGGTTAACAAATGCACCCGTGGTATTTATGGATCTCATGAACCGCGTTTGCAAACCATTCCTTGATAAATTCGTTGTTGTCTTTATTGATGACATCCTTATCTTTTCTAAATCCAAAGCCGAACATGAACATCATTTGCGTTCCATTCTCGAGCTCCTTAGAAACGAACAACTCTATGCCAAATTCTCCAAATGTGAATTTTGGCTCGAGGAAGTTCAATTTTTGGGACATATCATAAATGACAAAGGTATTCATGTTGATCCTGCTAAAATTGAGGCCATTAAGGATTGGAAAACTCCAACGACTCCCACGGAAATTCGATCCTTCCTCGGTTTGGCCGGATATTATCGTCGTTTCATTCAGAATTTTTCCAAAATCTCTTTGCCTCTTACCTCTCTCACCCATAAGGAACAACCCTTCGATTGGGGTTCGAAGCAAGAGGAAGCCTTTTGTACTCTCAAGGACATGCTTTGCAATGCTCCCGTTCTAACCCTTCCCGATGGAAACGATGATTTTGTTGCATTTTGCGATGCCTCCCATCAAGGCCTTGGTTGTGTTCTCATGCAACGATGTCAGGTAATCGCATACGCATCAAGTAAACTTAAGGACAACGAGAAGAAATATACGACTCACGATCTCGAACTTGGTGCCGTCGTTTTCGCTCTCAAAATCTGGAGACATTACCTTTATGGAACAAAATGTGTGGTTTTTACCGATCATAAAAGCCTTCAACACATTTTTGACCAAAAAGATCTCAACATGAGACAACAACGATGGGCCAAATTACTTAGTGATTACGATTGCGAGATTCGCTACCACCTCGGTAAAGCAAATGTTGTCGCCGATGCCCTAAGTCGAAAGGTTAATGTTAAATCCGTTCTGCTTCTAAGCGTCATTGTTTAAACCGATTTTCAAATTCGTATCTTTCAAGCTCAACGTACCTCCGTCAAAGAAGGAAATATGTACGACGAAATGTCATATGGAGCCTAACTTCAACTCGAAACCAAACCCGATGGCCTTTTGTATTTTCTCAATCGTTTGTGGGTTCCCGATCGCGATGACCTTCGTACTTGTATTCTCGACGAAGCTCATAATTCGCATTATTCCGTTCATCCCGGAGCGGATAAGATGTATTTCGATCTTCGTGCTACCTTTTGGTGGCCGGGTATTAAAAAGGACATAGCGTTGTTTGTATCTAAATGTCTTACTTGCTCGAAAGTCAAAGCCGAACATCAAAGACCTTTTGGTCTACTCGAGCAACCACCGATTCCCGTTTGGAAATGGGAAGACATTGCTATGGACTTTATTACCAAATTACTCAAAACCCAAAAAGGAAACGATAGCATTTGGGTGATCATCGATCGATTAACAAAATCTGCTCATTTCATTCCGATCCACGAGAAGTATTCTGTCGAGCAGCTTGCTCAAATCTATATTCGGGAAGTAGTATGCCGACACGGTTTGCCATTGTCTATCATCTCCGACCGCGATGCCCGTTTTACCTCTCATTTTTGGCGTTCACTTCAAGAAGCTTTGGGAACACGTCTCGATCTTAGCACCGCTTATCATCTTCAAACGGACGGTCGATCCGAATGTACAATCCAAACACTCGAGGATATGCTACGAGCATGTGTTCTTGATTTCGGTGGGAATTGGGATTCTCATCTTCCGTTCGTCGAGTTCTCCTACAACAATAGCTACCACTCTAGCATTGATGTGGCTCCTTTTCAAGCTCTTTATAGTCGTAAATGTAGTTCCCCGATTTTTTGGAACGAAATCGGTGAAGCTCAAATCACGGGACCCGAAATGGTCCAAGAAGCCACCGATGTCATTAATCAAATCCGTAAGAATCTCCTAGTCGCTAGAGATCGTCAGAAGAGTTACGCCGACAAACGGCGAAAACTGATCGAATTTAATGTTGACGATCTTGTCCTTCTAAAAGTATCCCCTTGGAAGGGGGTGGTCCGTTTTGTAAAGAAGGGTAAACTAGCTTCTCGTTTCGTTGGTCCTTTCAAAATTCTTGAGTGTGTTGGGAAAGTAGCGTATCGACTTGAACCACCGCAAGAACTTGCCGGTGTTCATCCGACATTTCATGTTTTGAATCTTAAAAAGTGCCTAGCCAAGGGTAATCTCCATATACCTCTCGACGAAGTTCATGTTGATAAGTCTATGATTATGGTTGAACGACCCGTTGAGATTTTGGATCGCAACGAGAAGAAAACCAAGCGTAGTCGTATTCGGTTAGTAAAAGTTTGATGGGAATCACGGTGTGGCGCAGATTTTACTTGGGAACGAGAAGACGCAATGAAAGAGAAGTATCCACATTTGTTTGCATCATCATCTTCATCTTAATTTCGGGACGAAATTTACTAAAGTAGTAGATACTGTGACATTCGTTAATTTTGGGTCTCGTTTGTATTCGTTTTTGTATTCGTTTATCATGTAAACCAAAGCTTATTATATAATCAAAATGATGGATTTTATGTTACAATATTGTTTTACACTTGTTGGGTCTTGAAAACATTCTTTTTGGTCCTTAAAACTCTTTAAAAATGACTTAAACCAAACTTTGGGGACTATTTTTGCCATTTACCAAAAACTTGTTTGACCATTTCAACCATCACATGCATCTTTACCCTATTTGTATGAACTATACTCTTAACATTATAAAAGCAAGGCTCCATACACCATTTTGGTTGTTCATCTTCTCCAAATCTCTCTCAAATCCAAGTATTCATCTTCAACATTTTGTTATTTTGATTTCATAAGGTCAACTAACTATAGTCTTTCATTTTAACTTGTTATTTTGGAAAGTTGACTTTGGGTTTGACCATTTGTCAAGACCCGAACGGACAACCCGAACACTGGTTAAAGACCCGTTTTAGTATCTTTGTCTCAAAGGAACTTGCATTTTAGCATTTTTCCCACCTTATTACTTAACATTGGTTAAGTAAATATTAAGGTTAGATACTTTAACCCGGTTTCGAGCAAACTTACATTTTTAAAGGATTGTTATTATAAATTCTTAAATAGTTACATTTTAAACCTTGAACTTTAATTGTTTACTTTTTGCAACAATTATTTTATTTAATGATCTTCAAGAAAATCATTCTAAATCCAAGATTTTATTGTCATTTAGGCCTTGCTCGTTAAACTTCATCCATCCGGTTATTCATCTTTTACCGATCAAGTTTTATACTTGAACGTGAGTAACTTCATACCCCGTTTTCTATCTTTTATTTTGAGGGTGACATTTCATCTTATTTAAAATAAATGTTTAATACTTGGGTCGTAAACCACAAACGTTGTTGTATACTTTACTTGAATAATTGCTCGATTTGGTGTTCTATGCTTATTTGCCTATGTGTTTATCGCTTTTGGATGGTGGAACTATAAATCCTAGACCATTTGGCAACCCCTCATGGCAAGGTGTCGTTAACGTAATGCAATTAACGATAACTATAAAATCCTAAACTATTTGGCAACCCCTTATAATTGAGTGTCGCAATCTGTTAGCGATAACTATTTATCCAAGTTTATAGCTATTATTTATGGTTTTGTGTACTAGTTTTGTGGATTTTCATACTATATATCTATTGTTCAAACCTATGAATTGCTCACCAACCTTTGTGTTGATAAACTTTATTTTATGAAATGTTACAGGTTTGTATCTAGGTTGATTTTGGAGTTCGGTGAAGAAAACGTCACAAATACCGTTAGGATATTAGCAAAAATGAACAATATTTGATTTGCTATATTTTGTTATATTTTGTTGTATTTGGCCTATGAATATTTGGTTATGTGACATTTTCGATGTTGTGAAATGAAATGAGTTTGTAAAATATTGTCGCTTAAAATAGTGTCATGCGCTTATGAGCAATCGTTGCACCCCGGCATGTTCCGCCGCCTTTGGTCGGGGTGTGACAACGACCATCTGTTTCTTATTGATTTACTTCAAGTGGAATTAGGAAGTTTTGATGTTATAGTCGGCATGGACAGGCTATCTAAGTATAAAGCTGAAATTGTTTGTAAGGATAAGACTGTTATGATACCTCTCTCGAATAATAAGGCAATGACTGTTCAAGGTGAAAATCTGGTACTATGTTGCCTCTCGTATCCCAACTTAAGGCATTAAAGTATTTGCGCCAAGGTTGTACATTATACTTGGCTAGCATAACAGTCAAAGACCCTGATGAAAAGCGAATAAAAGACATCCCAGTGGTACACGAGTATTCAGATGTATTTCCCGATGAGTTGCCTGGTTTACCACCGACCCTAAAAGTTGAATTCCGTATTGACTTGATACCGGGAGCAGCACCTATTGCTAAGGCACCTTATCGACTTGCACCTTCTGATATGCAAGAACTGTCCAACCAGTTACAAGAGTTATTGGACAGGGGTTTTATCCGACCTAGTTATTCACCATGGGGGAACACCGGTGTTATTTTTGAAAAAGAAAGACGGAAGTTTTCGGATGTGTATTGATTATCGAGAATTGAATAAAGTGACTATAAAGAATAGATACCCCTTACCACGAATTGAAGACTTTTTTGATCAGCTCCAGGGTGCGAAGTATTTTTCAAAAATTGATCTTAGATCTGGTTATCATCAAGTAAGAATTCAGGAAGAAGATATCCCAAAAACAGCATTCCGAACTCGGTATGGTCACTATGAATTTTTGGTTATGCCGTTTGGGTTGACAAATGCACCTGCAGTGTTTATGGATCTTATGAACCGAGTTTGCAAACCCTACCTTGACAAATTCGTGATAGTGTTTATCGATGACATTTTGATATATTCGAAAAGTAAAAAAGAACACGAACAACATCTGCGGTTAATCTTGGAACTATTGAGGCAAGAAAATTTATATGCCAAGTTGTCCAAATGTGAATTCTGGTTACAATAAGTACAATTTTTAGGACATATTGTGAATCAACAAGAAATCCAAGTCGACCCCGGTAAAATTGAGGCCATTAAGAATTGTGTAACATCCTAAATTTTATAATATTAAATAAAGAAAGATTTCGTTGAATGGTCGGGCATTTAATAATATTAGCTAATATTAAACAAGAAATGATCATGGACTTGGATTTAATTGAGATGGATTAAGGGTAATGGGCCTTAGGTCCATGGGCTTTAAGGAGTATAAATACTCCCTTAAACCATCCTTAAACCCTAAATCTTCATTCTTCCATCCAAATCCCTACACATTCAAAAACACACACATACCCCTACACCATAAACTTCGGCCGAGAGTGAAGGTGAGATCCGAGCCACACAAGCATCGATTCTGGATATTCTCGTGATACAAGATAGATTCGAGGCCTAACTTTCGTAACCAAGCTATACCGTAACCTTCAAACGCGTTAAAGGTATGTTCTCCATGTTAAAGTTTACGTTTTCATGAACGGTTAGTCTTGAGACTTAAACCCATAGTAGATCGGGCCTAAACTAGTATTAAAGTGGCAAACTTGATGTTAAAATGAACCTAACGAATCTGCGATTATGAGCAGCCCGTTAAAGAAAACCTTATTGAACGTTTTAAGCCTAAAGGTCCAAACTTTACGCTTGTCCGGGTCAAGTCTTATCCAAAGTTGGCCATGGGATTGATTACGAGAATGGTAAAAAGGTTTATACGTTGAAATGTAGCCGATTAGCGGAGTTAAACCAAACCAGTGGCCGTCACTGGATAACTTCGCTGAAGACAAGTTCGCCTACTGTGAACTTCGCCTATCAGCAAGTTCACCTAACTAATAACTTCGCTGATTAGCTAAGTTCACCAAGCCTTAACTTCGCCTGGTGATAAGTTCGTTCAAATGCTAACTTCGCCTGAGTTAAGTTCGCTGAATGCTTAACTTCGCTGAAAGATAAGTTCGCTTAATGTTAAGTTCGTTTAATGTTAAGTTCGCTTAACACTAAGTTCGCTTACAGTAAGTTCGCTTAATGTTAAGTTCGCTTATTGTTAAGTTCGCTTAATGATAAGTTCGCGGGAGTTAGCACATTAGAAAATAAATTAAAAACCTAATGAAAAATGTGTTAAGACAGTTAATGGAAATGTGTTAAGACAGCTCGACCCCAGCCAGGGGCTCTGCCCCTTGGACCCTGCTAGGGGCTGCCGCCCCTAGAGCCCGCTACCAGGGGCGCTGCCCCCGGACCCCCTTTTCGTTGTGGGTAGTAGCTAAGACTAGAAAGATTACATGAGTAGTGATAGTTAATTGATACGTGTACTTATTATACAGTCAGCCGTAAAGGGATTACGATTAACGGTGAACGTAACCGCATTCAGGTGAGTTTCTAGCCCCACTTCTGTGTTATGTTTTCGGGGCTGTGTGCATACTCGATATGTTTGTTAATACACTTATCCTAAGTGATAAGTGTATGCCTTATATGAATGAAGTGAAATGTATGAATGATTGCTTGTCAGTACGTGAACGATCTTCGGATATTGCACGTACTGTCAGGTTGTAGTGTTTCGTATAAGGTAAGTATAATGTATTTGCTTATATGTATGAATGCGATAAAGTTAATAAACGAAGGAAAGGCATGGTTGTATGGTAACGAAGAGGGACCACACCCTAATAATATCTGTGATGTTAGGGACCAAACCCTAATAATATCTGTGAAGTTAGGGACCAGACCCTAATAATATCTGTGATGTTAGGGACCAGACCCTAATAATATCTGTAATGTTAGGGACCAGACCCTTATAATATCTGTGATGTCAGGGACCAGACCCTTATAATATCTGTGAGGTTATAGGGCGAAAGGCTCTTTAAAACGTATGATTATGTATGTAAAGAAAGTATGAAGGTAAGAATGAAAGTATATGCACTTATGTGTGTATGAAAGAAAGTTAAGAGGTTAAGTATGAAATGTAAGAAGGTATTGTATGAGTATGTGATTAACTAGAACTCACTCAGCGTAGCTGACTTTTAGTATGCACGCAGGTGAGTAGAATGAGGCAGGTAGCTTGAAGAGGACACATGGCAGAGTTGGACGAAGCTGGCATCTGAAGATTTTGCTATGATGTTTTATTTTAAAAGACTATGTTTTGTTTTAAATGACTATGAATGCTCGATAAGACAAGAATTATGGTTATGGAATGTAATGGTTTAAATGTTTTTAATGTTCCGCGAATGTTTTAATTAACTCTGATATTTAGAACTGCGTTTATGAGTAAATCCAACACGAAAGTAGGGCTACCGGTAACGGGGCCTTACAAGTTGGTATCAGAGCAAAGTTCGAGAGATTTAAGCATCCTACATGCTTAGACTCGAACAGAGAATGGGATTTAAGTAAGAAAAGAAAGAAGATGCCAGTTCAAGAATGTCATGTGTCGCTCAAGCAAGATCAGTAAAGGTAAAGTGTATGATTAAATGATATATGTTAATGAGAAAGAAAAGATATGTGAACGAAAGGGATAGGAATAATTGATTGTTTGATTTGACTAGCTGCTTAAGTAGAACCAGCACAAATAGACTCATAAAGGGAAGTGTATAGGACACGGAAAGTAACGTGATCAGCTAATCACAGCTGGCCACTGTTATTACCTGTTAGTCTTACTATCCTTGTACTAAATAGTTCCTTGAGTGATGATGTTTGTGTTTTCCCTTTTAGAATACGATGGCTGGAGCTGGAGACATTGCTGGAGCTGGAGGTCGCACTGGACGATGCGGCAGGCCTCGTCATGTCCAGCAACACTTCGGTTGAGATAGCTTCCAACACCGAAGCTGAAGGAAGCGTAGCTGGAAGAAACCTGGAAAACAACGAAGGAGTCCAACTGGATCCCGTGATTCAAGCAGCTATTGTTCAAGCCGCAGCTACAGCTGTGAAGAATATAACTCTTGGAGGGTCTGCTGGAAGCCGTGAAAGAACTGCCGAAGGGGCAGGTGGTGATGGTAGGAAAAATGATGAGAGGGAAAAGGGTGATTCAAGTGAGGTAAGGTCTGTGAAAGTTGATGATAGAAAGAGGGACCGAGGCGGTTGCAACTCTAAGTCCTTCAAAGGTTGTGACCCGCCTAAGCTGACTGGTTTAGGAGACGCAATCGCTACTCTTAAATGGATAACCGCCATGGATAAAATTATCCGCATTAGCGAGTGCCGTCCCGACCAAGCGGTAGGTTATGCTACTCAATCATTCGAGGATGAGGCTATGTATTGGTGGGAGAGTGTGGAGCAGAGGAAGACCCGTGAAGAGATCAAAGAGATGAAGTGGGAGGATCTGAAGGAGTTAGTGATGAAGAAGTTCTGTGCTGACGCCGAGGTTGAGAGGGCGGAGATGAAGTTCCTGAACTTGAAAGCTGGGACAATGACACATCGTGAGTACACCACCGAGTTTAATCGAATGTCTAGGTTGGTACCCGATATGGTTAACACTGAGGCTAAGAGAATCAAGTGTTATGTGAGGGGATTTCCACAGAAAGTCCGCGTGCTAGTCAGGAAGAGTAAACCTGCTACCTTTGACTCTGCTGTCGAACTCGCAGAGGTGGTTTATGCAGACCTGGCTGCGGATGACGCAGTGGTGGAAGAAGAAAAGAAAGGTAAGAAGTGGGTTGCTCCTGTTAAGTGACCCGGTACTCAGTTATGGAACTCCAAAGATAAGAAGCAGAAAGTGTGGGAGAAGAGATCGTGTAAGACCTGCGAAAAGATGCATGATGGTGAGTGCAAGTGGGGTAGAAGTTCTGATGTTTGTCTCAAATGTGGAAAGGCTCATGGTGGAGAATGCAGAATGGGGTTGAATGCCTGTTATAAGTGCGGGAAGGTAGGGCATTATGCCAATGAGTGCAGTGTGAAGCCAGCATGTTACAAATGTGGCAAGACAGGCCATTTGGCAAGAGAGTGCACTGAAGGTGAGGCTGTAGGTAGTGGGAAGAAAGATTCTGATCAAGCAAGGCCGAGGACTAGAGCCTATATGCTGACCCAGGAACAAGCTAGACAGATTCCTGATGTTGTGACCGGTACGTTCTTAGTAAACAACATTTCTGCTTCCGTATTATTTGATTCTAGTGCGAATAGAAGTTTTGTAGCTACGACATTTTGTAAACTAGCTAAAATGAAAGGCTGCCGAGTGTCTGAAACTTTTGTAGTAGAAACCGCGAGTGACACTTCGATTAAAATAACAAAAATGGTTAAGGATTGTAAGATAGAGTTAGAGGGACATGAGTTCCCTGTTACTTTGTATGTTATGACCTTAGGAGGGTTCGATGTAGTCTTGGGAATGAATTGGTTGTCTGAGTTTAAAGCTCAGATAGTATGTAAGAGTAGAATAATAAAGCTAAGGTCTTTAGATGGTAGTGCGGTGACGGTTTACGGTGATAAAGAAAGTTCAGGGTTTAACGTCATTTCGATGATAAAAGCCGAAGGGTTATTACGACGAGGATGTGGTGCCTACCTGGCGTATGTTGTCAACGCTACGGTCGAGACGAAAGAAAAGAAAGATGTTCTTATCATGTGTGACTACCCAGAAGTGTTCCCTGAGGATCTTCCGGGGTTACCACCGGAGCGAGAGATAGAATTCCAGATAGATTTAATACCAGGAGCCCAGCCCGTCGCAAAAGCACCTTACCGTCTAGCTCCGTCCGAGATGAAAGAATTGATGTCCCAACTGCAAGAACTCCTCGAAAAGGGTTTTATAAGACCAAGTGTTTCCCTGTGGGGCGCACCAGTACTGTTCGTGAAAAAGAAGGATGGAAGTATGAGAATGTGCATAGACTATCGTGAGTTGAATAAGCTTACGGTAAAGAATAGATATCCTTTGCCAAGGATTGATGATCTGTTTGACCAACTGCAAGGTTCAAGTTGGTTCTCACGAATAGATCTCAGATCAGGCTATCATCAGCTGAAGGTGAAGGAGGCAGACATCCCTAAGACAGCGTTCTGAACGCGGTATGGACACTACGAGTTCCTAGTAATGTCATTCGGTCTAACAAATGCTCCTGCAGCATTTATGGATATGATGAATAGGGTGTGTCGGCCGATGTTGGATAAGTCGGTTATCGTCTTCATTGATGATATATTGATTTATTCAAAGAGCGAGTCTGACCATGCTGAACATTTGAGAGAGGTATTGGAAGTTCTGAAGAAAGAGAAGTTGTATGCTAAGTTTTCGAAGTGCGCGTTCTGGTTAAGAGAAGTGCAATTTTTAGGTCACGTGATTAATCCGGGAGGGATTACCGTGGACCTAGCTAAGATTGAAGCGATAACGAATTGGAAGACTCCGCAGAATCCAACTGATATACGAAGCTTCCTAGGGTTAGCTGGCTACTATAGGAGATTCATCGAAGGTTTCTCCAAGATAGTCGCACCGTTGACCGGTATGACCCGAAAGTCGGTAGTATTCAGTTGGAGTAAGTTTCAAGAAGAAGCTTTTGAGGAGTTGAAGAAAAGACTCAGACAAGCTCCAATCCTTACTCTACCCGATGGTGATGAGGATTTGGTTGTTTGTGCAGATGCCTCGCATCAGGGATTAGGTTGCGTGTTGATGCAACGAGGAAAGGTGATAGCTTATGCGTCTAGACAGTTGAAAGTCCACGAGAGTACTTATCCGACGCATGATTTAGAGTTAGCAGTTGTAGTGCATGCTCTTAAGATATGGAGGCATTATCTGTACGATACTAAGTGTACTATCTATACAGATCATAAGAGTTTAAAGTACTTCTTCGAGCAGAAAGAATCGAACGTATGATTGGGGAGAAGAACAAGAAATGGCCTTCCAAACATTAAAACAAAAGTTATGTGAAGCTCCAATATTATGTCTCCCAGATGGAACTGATGAATTGGTGGTCTATTGTGACGCGTCTTGTAAAGGTTTGGGATGCGTACTGATGCAACGAAAGAAAGTAATAGCGTATGCCTCCCGACAATTAAAGGTAAGCGAGAAGAATTACACAACCCACGACTTGGAATTGGGAGCAGTTATTTTTGCATTAAAGATTTGGAGACATTACTTGTATGGCACCAAATGTACCATTTATACTGACCACAAAATCCTACAACACATATTTGATCAGAAGGAGCTGAACATGAGACAAAGAAGATGGGTAGAACTGTTAAATGATTATGATTGTGAAATTAAATACTATCCGGGGAAGTCCAATATAGTAGCTGATGCTTTAAGCCGAAAAGACAGAGTTAAACCATTGAGGGTACGAGCACTTGGAATGATTGTCCAAAGTAGCCTAATCGAACAAGTTCGCGTTGCACAAGATGAAGCCTTAAAAGCAGACCAGTTAGAAAAGGAAGAACTACACGAGAACGAAAAGAATTTTGAAAAGAAAATTGATGAAATATTCTATTATAAAAACAGGGTCTGGATTCCGACACTTCATAAACTCCGCTAACTTATTCTTGATGAAGCACACAAATCCAAATATTCTATTCATCCCGGTACTGATAAGATGTATAAAGATGTTAAGGAATTTTACTGGTGGCCTGGCATGAAAAAGGATGTAGCCTTGTATGTAAGTAAGTATGCAACGTGTGCAAGGGTTAAGGCGGAATATTAAAAACCTTCGGGAATGTTACAACAACCCGAAATACCACAGTGGAAATGGGAACAAATAACCATGGATTTCGTAACACATCTACCCAAAACCTCCCGAGGACATAATGCAATTTGGGTAATTGTGGACCGATTAACCAAATCTGCACACTTTATCCCAATCCGTAACAATTACTCTACCGAAAAACTAGCCCAAATTTACATCGATGAAATTGTATCTTGACACGGAGTACCTCTTTCGATTATCAAGGATCGAGACAGTCACTTTACTTCACATTTTTGGCATGCATTTTAAGAAGCTCTGGGAACTCTAATAGACCTGAGTACCGCTTACCATCCCCAAACAGATGGTCAATCCGAACGAACTATCCAAATCTTAGAAGATTTACTTCGTGCTTGTGTACTGGAATTTAAAGGGAATTGGGATCAACACCTCTCGCTCATTGAATTCTCTTACAATAATAGTTGCCGTAGCAGTATACAAGCAGCACCTTATGAAGCCTTATATGGGAGAAAATGTAGATCGCCACTTTGTTGGACAGAGGTGGGTGATACTCAAATTTCAAGATTCGATTTGATTCAAGAAACAACCGATAAGATTCACAAGATTAAACGAAAGTTGAAAGCCGCCCGGGACCGACATAAGAGTTATGTCGATATTCTTAGAAAACCGTTATCTTTTGAAATAGGCGACAAGGTGTTTTTGAAAGTATCGCCGTGGAAAGTTGTTATACAGTTTGGAAAGACCGGTAAATTAGCCCCGAGATACATTAGACCTTTTGAGATTATTGCAAAAATTGGTCCCGTAGCCTACCGATTAAAACTACCCTTAGAACTGAGCACTATTCACGATGTGTTTCATGTATCGAATCTGAAAATGTGTTTGACTGATGAAACGACAATAGTACCACTGGAAGATGTTCAGATTAATGAAAAGCTCAATTTCGTAGAGGAACCGGTAGAAATTGTGGACGGGAAAACCAAACAGTTACAACACAACAAAATCTCATTGGTAAAAGTTCGATGGAACTCAAAACAAGGACCCGAATATACTTGGGAACGAAATGACGAATTCCGAAAGAAATACCCACACCTATTCCTTAAAAAGAAAACCGATGACACATCAAATTTCGAGGACGAAATTTCTTAACAGGGGGAGAATGTGACATTCGTGACAAAACGAGATATACCTTATTTAATACGTAATGAGTAAACGATAAATCGGTTAATTCGTAGTGCTTAAACGAGTAACCGACTGATACTGATTATGGCCCGTATATATACTAAGGGGTCATATATGAGTTATACATATGTTATAGAGGCTAACATATTGATATTTAGGCCTCGGTACGCTTAAAACTCTTTAAACGAAAAAGGTTTCGTTTATCGATACGCTATAAGTTTAAACGCAATCGTTAACATCAAAACGGAGAATATTTGGCGAATTTGAAACTTGCAGGGACATCAGGGATCACATAAGTGAGTCCCTGTTAAAATTTGGTAATTTTTCGATAAACGGAGAATATTTGGCGAATTTATTACCGTTTATTGGCGTTTATTCGGGAAAATAGGTAAACTTCATGAAAACTTATGAAATTTGTCTTGGAACCTAGAAATGCTATGTTAAGATCACTGGAAAAATTTGAGAACATTTGGAGATGGCTAAGTATTTTTGTGCAATTGTGTTTTAATCGAGTTTTAATAGCCGAAAAATGTGCAAAAAGGCATTTTGGCCAAAGAGTTAGATTCTGGAGATTTTGCAGAGGCTAGGTGATGATATTGGGACCACTTGAAAAAATTATTGGATTTTTCGGATGTCGTTTGGTATAAAGGGGTTATTTATTACTTAATTATAACACATCAAATGAATTTTTATAAATAGATACTTAATTATAAAATTTCTGAAAATATTTTTATAAAATTCTCCATATTTTAATTTAATTTTACAAAAATTTCCATAATTTTTATTTAAGTGCATAATTAGTTATGATTAATCAAAGATTTAAACTATATATTGTTTTAACGAAACCGGCAGTTTTATGTTTAACGAACTAACTGGTATATCAAAATATCAAAAGTGGTCAAATATCATAGTTTCGAATGAAAAACGAACTTTTTACGAGAATTCCGGACAATTCGGGTGGATTGTACGCGTTTTGTATAATCAAACCCGTGTGAAAATGGAAACAAACCCTATGATCAATCTAGATACCGAAACCTTAAAATTCTTTTATAAATCAAATCATTTTATCAATAAATATGTTTAATTAAGTTTATGTGATCTTACCTAATTCCAAAACGCATAAACGATCAACTTGGCTTTGCTTGGAAAACGGTGAAACTGAGCCAAATCTGGTTTTCAACATTTCATAGTATACAACGTCACAATCTAAGACTATGGTCATGTTCTGGGCCTAATAGCTATACCCAGGCTAGTTATACAGCCCGATTTAGCTTAAACACTGTACTACTATTAACAGTACGATACCGGTTATAGGACTCAAGCCATAATCGAGACACATTACTTACTGATATGTATTACCAACTTGAACTACGCAAAGGTGAGTTTCATGACCCCACTTTCTAAACTGTTTTACGAACTTTTGAGGTGGAAAGCATGTTTACCTATACTTATATACTTGAAAACCTGTGATGATGTGCATTATCTAAATACTAACACTTGAAAGTCCCCACAAACACAAGTGATTAACTTCGTGCCGGTGACGTGTGGATAGTACTATCGGTTTGAGAAACACAACTGACAGGGCCGGTGGGGTATGCCGGAACATGTTAACCCAGTTGCACATTGTCATTTAAACTTATTACATACTGCTATGTGGTGTTAGACATAGTACATACTTGGGGCAAAGTGGCTGTTAAATGCCAACGGGAGTGCATGGGCAGGGGTGGCCATGTGTTTTAGCTCGTTTCGGTTTCACTTGTGGCTTAGTATAATACATCATACACATACTTATATACATACGTACTATGAACTTTACGAACTCGTATACTGATTTTGTTCGTACTCGTGAAACTTGAAACTCACCAACTAGACGTAGTTGACCCGTTTTAACATGCTTTTCAGGTAAGCCGAAATTGAAATGATTTGCTTACGTGCTTGGTGTTAGAATGAAAGTTGAATAGCTGTGAATAGATGCAAATACGTACTAATGAATAAGGAACCGAGAACTGGTTATGTGTTTTTCATCTAGTTTGTAAACTTAGTACCTACCAATGTAATATGATGTAAATTAGTTTGTTGAATTTCTTTATAAACAATGTGGTTGATACCAGTGTTATCTGTTACATTCCCGTATTACGCTTCCGCAACTAGCTAGTCGGGGTGTGACAGCCCATAGTTCTAGTGTAGTTTGTTTTCTGACAGGAAACTTATGGGGGGAATGAAATGATTTAAAATTTTAGTTTTAGCTTAATCATATCAAAATAGTTTAAAAGGGGTAGAACAGTCATTAAAAAAGTTAATTAAAATTGGGTATATATGATATATTTAATTTTGCTTGGGTATATATGATATTATTAAAGTTTGTAGAGATATATATGAAATTAATCCTTTATAAAAATACAACTGATTTATACAATACTTTGTCACATAATTATAATAAGGTATGCTATATATTTTAATTATGTATATTTAAATTAAAACCCTTAAACTTTTAATATTAAAATCTTTAACAATTCTTACTATAAAAAATATACTTGTTTATAAGAAAAATATAAAATAATATAAGGTTTTAACGAAGTTTCAGAAACATAACTAGTTAATATGCCGGTTTTAATATAATACCGATTGATTAATATATTTATAATATTTATAGTATAGATTTAATTTAGTAAATATACAATATATGTTTAAAATGGGAATTATACAAAATAAAAACTTAAAACGGGCTGAGGGAATTCGAACCCGCGCCCCAGCCCCCCATGTGCCTTAACCCTTATGCACCAGCCATCCAAGCTGGTGTCTAACTCGCTTTATAAACCAAAAAAGATATTATTTAACTAGTTTAGCAAATAACCAGAAAACCCTAAGAACCCTAGCAAGATCAGTTGGCTTTATCCGCTATGATTAATCCAATTAACCTTGGGGTTATTGATATATAAATCAAAGCGATCATGTCGATGTAATTAATTACCTCGTAAGCCGATAACTGATAAGTTAATTAAGAGTAACAGTAGCCGGCCTAAACGACACGAAGAACACGACCAATCAGTTGAGTATAACTCAATAAAGTATGGGGTTAAGGACGAAGAGGGTTAGAAGATTGAAACTACAAGTCTAATTGAATTATTACAATCGTTTATTTGTCTAACTAGTCCGAGTTAGGGTCGGCATAGTTAAAATTGGTATCACGAATCATTGTGATCAAATCATTTTAATTAGGATTGTCGGTAGGCTGCAATAGGTAAGTAAAATACAGATTATGATACAATTTCTACAATAGATGCGAGAATTGAGGTCCAAGACACGAATTAGTATGAACGGGTTTGTGAATAGGGTCGGGGTTACATGTCGGATCTGGGTTAAATGGGTTAGGATAAAGATAATGTTGATATTTGCATTCTAGTCCCTAAAGAATGAATGTGGAAACATAAAGGGATAACAGTTTTTGTTTGGGTTATTTTTGCCATAAATTGAAAGTTATAACTATATATATAATAATTAAACAATAATTAATATCCTCGATAAATGCAATATTTTTATTTAATAAAATAATCAAGAACATCGAAACGGGTTGAGTATTTAATAAAAATATAAATTCGAAAACCCGAGTTGTTACAATAGGTTATAATAGAAAAACCGGTAATGAATCCTAATATAATAGGAAATAGTGACATGACATCCACATTGTATTGTTTTTATAAATTAGTTAGTCGTTCCTTATTATTTATCCTTATATAGGACTATATATGTATGCACCTGGTTAGTTGCGCATAACATGGATAATTATCGATCATGGACAAGAAAACAATACACGTTATGAGTAGAGAACGGTTTGAGAGTTATCTCGCTTCTAAATATGTGATTATTAAATAATATATATTCTGTTCTCTAAAAAATTAATTGATTTTCTTCTTTCTGATAGTATATTATGTTCTCTAAAAAGTTAATTGATTTATTATTAACCTTTCTAACAAAAAAAAAGTTATAGGTTTTCCATTTTAATTAAATAAAAATAATTTTGTTCTCTTTTAATAACCATCGACGCAACCACCGCCTACATTAATCATCGACAATCGGGGTCATTCTCGATAATCGTTAAAAAAATTTAGGTCAAATACGAAAAAAAACTTGGGCCTTCAATAAAAACAAAGTTTTCTTATCGGACTTAAACAACTAAATTTGTAAATGAGTTTATTGATTATGATTTGAGTTGTACAATTTTATTTTCTTTTATTTCTTTATGGGCTTAAATGAGTTGTGTAATTAGATTTAAACATTAAAAATATAATTTATTGTTTTTTTAAATATATAAAACTAATCTAAAAAAATTCAGGCCTAGCAAGAGATCGGGCCAGGAAATGTCAACCCCCCCCCCCCTTTTCTCTCTTCTCAAATCTGGCCTTGCACACAGTCACCACACAACCACCAACACCTCTTTGATTGCCACATACCCAACCTTCGCCGCTGACACCGCAAAACTCAGTAACCACTAGCCGCCATAGGATACATGTAGCATGTGAACCCGTTTTAGTACTTTTTTTCATCTAAAACAACTTATTTGATCCAATCTTGCTTTAGTACAAACCCACTTTAACCTGAACCAAAACGATACTTTTTTTTCAAAGCGGCCTATCTTGACCCGAACCCTTTCTAACCCAAGCCCAACCTCTGACCTGTCACGGCCATTTTGCCAGGCTTAATAAGGATAGAAAACCAAGCAAGTAAATAATATTTATTATCATTTGAGAGAAACAGAATTCACAAAAACATTAAAAAAAAAAAAGAGGACAAACAAGCAACTGTAACTTCTTCTATCCTTTCTGGTTTTCTTACAAATTGGTCAGCTGATACTCAAAACAGAACCTTTGCTATCCACACTCACAAAACCTCCACATTTTCCTCCACTCTATTTTCTTCAGCATTGCATCACCTTTAACTTCAATGATCTCTCGATCTAATGGAGAATCCTCGTCGGTTGCTACCTATGATTGCATCCTTAAATCGGGATATTGGTCCCACCATTCTCCCAAATTTCTGTCAACAGTAAAAACTACCTTAATCATCAAACATTACATGTAATTTTGGGAAATGCTTAACGGATCAAAACAGGTAAAACACGTTGACTAATAAGAAAACAACTCGAAAGTTACCCAAAGAGAAGAACTATTTATCCTAAAATTTCATTATTATGGAAATAATATAACTTAAACATAACATGTAAACCACTTGTATCAGCCAAAATTGTCTCTAGTATGCAGCACTTAAATTCTTTACCAAGTGAATACTAGAATAGCTATGCTGATTACATATCCATAGAACAAAAGTAAGTCAGTAGTCGGTAGACATAAAATCCTAGTTATTAAAAGCCCTCGCTTCTTGCGACCTAGGCCCATTTTTCAGGCGAGGCTCAAGAAATGCGCTTCTTGTTCCTAGGCGAGCGCTTAGGCATTGGCTCTGCCAAGAGCATCAGAAGATAAAAGGCGAACAAAAAAATGCAACGAGTGCTAGTGGAACTTAGATCTAGGAGAGGTCAACGGCGTTATATACTTATATTGATACATTTTGTTATTCAAGTTTTGGAATTACGTTTTAATCTGGACTATTTTAAAAATTTTGGTACTTAGATGACGTTAAATGTTATATAATAACTTTTGTTTATTTTATTTGAAGAACAACATTATTTTTCTTATACATAATATATTTTTAATTTTTTATTCTAGTGCGCTTCTTTTTCTTCAGGCCCTTGCTTTTTTTGCGCCTAAGCCCCAAGCAAGGCCTATGCACCTAGCGCATTTGATAACTTTGCATAAAATATATCTTGTTTCTACAAGTACAACGTAAGCAAGCAAAAAAGGTCACTTTTTTTATCCGAATGAAGTTGCGTACCTCATCATACACGCCAGAATGCCACCTATGACGCAAAACTTGCCATCTTTCTTGTTGCCATTGCTGGCCAATAATCACAAGGCCCATCACCGCAGCAGCAATGAAGATTGACCAAAAAGTATTTGTCTCTTTTGCATGAGCATATAAAGAAACAGCTTGTTTCTTCCACCATGCTGCATATGGCAAACCAGATTCATCATAGGAATCTTCTTCGGCATGTTTAGGCAAACTCGGAACATTTGAACCAACGGACGAGTCAAAAGATCCAACAGATTCCGCCAACACTTTGTCTTCATCATCTATGTTTGACTCGTCCATAGTCGGTTCACTTTGAAAAGATTGAAACTTGCCAGAATTGTAAATATTCTCAGCCACATCATTAATTGTCAATTTGCCACCTTTCTTGATATTCCAGTTATCAGACTCGGTTAGCTCCTCAATATTAGCAAAAGATCTTTCTCCTTTTTCTTTAGTAGATTCTGGAACATATTCTTCTTGCGGTTCATCAATAATCTCTGTGGTTTCAGGCTCCAATGGCAAGTTTTCATGCTGACTTGGCGGGAAGACAAAGTGACCAGACATGAACAACGGGTTTGAAGTTCCAGTTTGATTTGTGTCAACCAAGTCACTCTTTTCGTCACTTTTGAAGTCTCCCGTATCTGGACCGGGAGCAGCAGCGTATGTAGATGCTGTTAGTGATACAACTTCCCAGTCGGCTTTCCCTTCCTCTTTTTCCGCCATCTACCAGGTAATAATATCCTGCAGTTGCGTATCAAATATTCTATGTTAGTGAAAAGAATAAAATCGCAAACGAGAATTTAACCAAATTGCTTTCGTGATCAGACATAATAAAAACAAACAGCAACACGTGTTTCAGTATACGTAAACCAGTACCGTTTTAACTTCACAATCCAGATAATCTTTTATCGAAGCATAACAGTTCCGATCAACTACAATTACTTAGAGAAAACAAATTTAAGGGAACAAGCACACTTAAGAGATATAAAGCAAGGCGTAATGAGCTTTCAATAACATTCTGCAGTTATATCAATTCTCCATGTTGGTGAAAAGAATAAAATCGCAAACGTGACATTAACCAAATTGCTTTTGTCATCCGACATAATAAAAACAGCAACACGAGTTTCCATAAACGTAAACCAGTACCGTACTAGCGTTTCACTTTCAAAATCCAGATAATCTTGTATCGAAATATAACAATTGTGATCAACTACATTTAATCAGAGAAAGCAAGTTTAAACGAACAAAAACGTAACTTAAAAGAGGAATACTGTGACAACATATATACCCAATGAAAATGCATGCTTGTTATAAGCATTATTAGCTAGACATTAATAAACATACATCTACTCCAACAAGCAACAACTTAACTTACCAGCACCCTAATTCGATAAATCTCTATTAACAAAATTACATATCATCAATTATTCAAAACAACAAACAACAAGAAACGTAAACACCAATACATCAAATCGATACACACTTTAAATTAAACAACAAAAATTACACAAAACCCAGATCGAATCAAGATTAGGGTTTAGATTGATGTATGTGTGCTTACAGTTGAGTGATCGGAGAGTAAGGCAACTCCGGTGACCGGCAATTGATTTAATTGAAAGAAAAAAATTGGGGGATAATATTATTAGTAGGAGTAAAGAAAGAGATTAAGGAAACCAGGTGTAGCCGGTAACGGAGTGTGATTTACAATACAATAACGTCGTGCTGTGCACTCCAATTCCAATAATACACTGATTTACATAACCAGTCCCTGAGTTATGATACTGCACCTTTTCTCCCCACGGTTACTAATCGTTATTGTCTATGAAATTTTAACTCAAAATCTTTCTCTCTCAACCCCAGATGCTTAATGACTATTTATTTGTGCGTTTATTTTTTCTTTTGTATTATTTATTTTTTGTTCTCTTTAGGTGAGCATAGTTCGATTTAAATCGGTTTTTAAATTCTTAAAAGCTTTTCGATTTCAGTCATTGTTATTCGGTTTACCATGCACACCCCTAATTACTAATATTATTATTCTTAGGTTGATTATCAACTTTTATAATTATCCAATTTGTTTCTACTATTTATTGTAAATTCTATTTTTATTACTAACCATTCATCATTACTTATTAATATTTTTTATTTTTTTGTTTTCTTATCAACCGCAAACAACAATGCCGATGTTGAAAGATTAGTAGCACTCAAGATCCAACAAGTGTTCAGAGGTTTTGCGGTGAGGAGGAGCGTGAGTAAAATCGCTTCAATTAGAAATGAGTTCAGTGGAATTGAGCGATGGGTCGACGATAACGAAGTTGTTGATTTGATTTGTGGAGATACGAAGGCACGATTAAGGGTGAATGAAATCCTAATGATGGGTGGCGCCGGTAAAGAAAGGAGGGTGTGGGGTGGATGGTGGGGGTAGGGGAAGAAGAGGGGTGTGCTTGGCCTACTTAATTTGACATATTTGGCTTAATAAACATCCGGATTAGTTCCCGTTATGAAAAGATCTGATAGATGCCAATATGTTATGATTAACCTAGAGAATTGTATAAGTTGAGATTAATACCGACCAAAATCCCAAAATTTAGATGATTAAAATCCAGTATCTCTATATATTTTTAATCTATTTTATAATGTAAAAAAATGTTTTTAAAGGGTAAAGTTTTGTTTTTGTTTTTGGTTTTGGTTTTTTTAAGCAACTCATCATCTCATATATAAGAAACATGTTTTTCTTTCGTTTGTTTTTTATTCTCATCATTTTTCTTTGGTAATAACCATCAAAATGTTAACATAGATTATACTAGGGTGGTTCATAAGTCAAGCTCAAGTCAAGCCATGGTAGGTTTAAGCTCGAGCTCGAAACTAAACAAGGCAGCTCAGCTAGGCTCGAGGTCGATTTTGAAGTTAAACAAGCCTATGGAGTCAACAAGACGAGCCGAGCTTGGGTCGAGCTTGGCCTGGTTACAAAAATAAGCCAACTTAGCTCAGGTTGTTATACGCCAAGATTTTTTAGCTAATTTTATTCGAGCTTTTATTGAGCGAGCTTCGAGCCTCGCGCTTTTTGAACAACCCGACAACAACCCTGCATTATACCTTTCTCTCAATTTTAGTAATTCACAAATAAAAAATAACCATCTTTCTATAATTTAGAAAACGATATCCTTTCATGTTCATATTTCGATCATCGAAAACAACATATTTTTTTTTAGAAATTTTACTTTCATCAAACGAGAAGAATGCATGCATGCTCTATCTTTCGAGACACATTATGGATATCAGGATATGGGCTTCTCTTTAATTTCGTCCGCCGTCGAGATCATGACATATATTAGATTACGATTAATACATAAAAATCATTTGACCAACGTGAATGGAAAATAAAGAAGAAAACATTAAGCATATTTCCATATTTGTGTATGTATCAATGTATGGATGATTGAAGGACTTAACTTTCCAATCTGACTATCCTTGAGGGACTGATTTTGATATTTTGCTTGTGAATAATATCTTCTGATCTTGAAGTAGGGATAAGATGAGTATGAGTAGAGGAGAGGGAAGCATTACGTGTGCATGCAGAAAAAGTATTTATTATGTGACATGTTGCTTTTTTGCATTTTTGTGTCATGATGGGATAAATTATATAGGATAACACTTTCATAACATGTAATTTTAATATTGTTTGTTAAGAATATATACTTGTAAACATTGTTAAATATGTTCTTATTTCCTAAGAGTCTAGATATCTCTAAGAATCGGGTAAAAGTCAGTGTCATGTGTTAGGATTTATGAAAACTTTGAGCTAGTTTTGGGTTTGGGCTCAAATTGGTGACAAGGAGAACAAAGACTTCACCCGTTATTGTTCTTGTTAATTAAGCCTTTAACCTTGGTTCATATATTATAAATAACCATACTATGTAATAATCTTTGCACCACTAATGAAATAACCTAGTTGTAGCCCGTGGATGTAGGTCCTCCGCTGGGACTGAACCACGTAAATTTTTTGTGTTGTTTATAGCTATTATTTTATGTTATATTGCGTGTTTAATCGTCTGTCTGAGTGTATTGTTTCCGATGCACGTCGCTTTGTTCCTAACAAGTGGTATCAGAGCTTCGGCTTGTTGTGTTAGGATTAAACGCACACACGAAACTGAACACGAAACGAAAGCAATAAACGGACACGAGGATTTAACGTGGTTCGGTCTAAACTGGCCTACGTCCACGGGTGGCAACTAGATATTCTTTATTGAGTGACAACGATTACAATTACATAACAAGCATATATATAGAGAAACACTTAGGGTTTGTATCTTATTAAACAAGAAATCCAAACCGAGCCGGGCCTGCCCTTTGGACTTCAAATAATAAACCGGGCCTACACCGAAAGGCCTACGAAACCCAACAAACTCCCACTCGGAGGCCTTGAGTACTCTCGTCTGCACTCCTGATTGTACTTCTGTAATCCGAACATTAACCATCTTCTAGTTGCCACCGCCTTCTCATCAATTAACCTGAAGGCCCGTTGAAGCTCCCCGGAGCTCCAACACGTCAGTCACGGCTAAAACTGCCCCTGACCCGTTCTCTGTCCCTACCGGCTCCCACTGAAACAAACTACCGGATCCCGAGATGCTCTGAGAACAAACACTCTCCATATTCTGCAAGTAATTCACTGGAGAGACTTTTACAGCTGGAATACTGGTTTTCTTAATCCACTGTCGACCTGGAACTGTAACAGAAACACTACATGTGCTCCCACTGTCACGATGTCCTCTGACTGATTTAACCTTCCTAGCTCGTTCATCCTGAATCTTCACTTTGGCTCTGGGTTTGTTACTTGCACGAACCTTCTTCTGCCCACGAGATTCTGTGAACCGGACTTTGTCTTTCACCAAAACTGGATCCACTCCTTTCGGTGACATATCGACCATATATAACAAACCAATTTTCTTGCCACGAGCAACAACGAGATTCCCTTTGACTACTTTCCACTGCCCATTCCCGAACTTAACATCGTAACCCTGGTCATCCAACTGCCCAACTGAAATCAAACTTTTCTTCAAACTTGGAATAACCCTAACATTTTTCAAAGTCCAAGAAGTACCGGCTGAAGTTATCAAATCAACATCTCCCATACCCGTAACCTCTAGAATATCATCGTTCGCAAGTCGAACCTTTCCAAAATCCCCAACCTTTAAGATTCTTCATCGTTTCACTACAGTGAGTGGCATGAAACGATGCACCAGAATCCATCACCCAAGCATCAACGTTATCCTCAACACTAAGAACGTAAAACTCATCCTCTGGGCATTCTTCTGCAGTGTTGACTTCTGTAACGTTCACCTCTTTCTTACCATTCGGACACTGATTCCTGAAGTTTCCCTTCTCTTTACAACCCCATCATTCAATATCATTACGAGTCCTAGACTGACTCCTCTTCCTACTCCCACCGCCTCGTTGTTTTCCCCTACCTCCACCTTCTGTGACTAATATATCACTTGATGATCCACTTGAATTTCTGCGTCTTGAATCTTCTCCAAGAATCAAATCCCGAATCCCATCAAAAGTAATCTTTGTAGACGAACTACAAACCGCAGTCACTGTTTGCGACCAACTGTCGGGCAAAGAGGATAACAACAAAAGACCTTGAACTTCATCATCAAACTTAATGCCGACTGACACTAAGCGGGGGAGGTTCGAATTAAGATTATTGATATGCATTGTAACTGACCCACCCTCTTTCATTCGAGTTGTCACTAGCTCTCTGATAAGATAAACCTTATTTGCTGCCGAATGCTTCTCATACATGTTGGATAGTGCGTTCATCATACCAGGGGCTGTGGTTTCTTTCATGACGTTAAACGCCACATCTTCCGACAACGACAGTGTAATACAAGCCCTAGCTTTCTTGTCTAACTTCTTCCAATGTGCTTCTAACAACTTTTCTAATTTTCATCCTCAAAACACTACATCCAAGTCTTTCTGACAAAGTAGTGCCTCAATCTGCATCTTCCACCAACCAAACTTCTGTCCATCAAACTTCTGTATCGAAACCTTTCCGTCTTCTGCCATGACAATGACTAAAAAAAAAACTGGATAAAAACAGAGACAGACACAACAATCGCACGGGCCTGAACTTAACAGTTGTTTACTAAACTCTGTTAAACAATCAACCTATTTAAACGCAGCGGAATAACGAACTGTAAATCAGAAAACTGAAACGATAAAACCTGACAAACGCAGTTGGCACTTTAACGCTTCTTCTGATTGATAACGGTTCTTCAACTAAAATAGGATCGGATTTATGTTCTTAACTCGTACTTTGCAAAAAATATTAATTTCTTGACCCAAATAATTCTCTTGGTTAATTAACAAAAGGAAAACTAAAAAACAACCTTTTTCTCTTTCCCTTTTACGTTAACAGTAAAGATGGCATAAAAAGAAATTCTCCTTTACTTTTTCTTGAAAGTCACGAACTTCAAGAACAAAACAATAAAGTCAACTTCCTTTTTATTATGCTCAATCCAAATTGCCCCTGCTTAGAACGATGACGAATACTAAGTTATGGTCGGACAGACAATCAAGAACCCAACGACACTAGACACCTGCCTAAGAGTCCACGGTGACGTCTTCTGATCTGACGCGGTGGTGGTGATGCGGTGCTCAACTGCTTTCAAACAGAACCTCAACGCAGATCTGCGGCGACACAATATACTGGTAACAACTGCGAAACCCTACGGTAACGCGGCGGAACCTAGCTCCGACTCTTGTTGTGACGGCGACGTACGGGACTGGTTCAACGTGTTCTTCGTGTGATCCGAACCTAAGCTCTAGATACCACTTGTTAGGATTAAACGCACACACGAAACTGAACACGACACGAAAGCAATAAACGGACACGAGGATTTAACGTGGTTCGGTCTAAACTGACCTACGTCCACAGGTGGCAACTAAATATTCTTTATTGAGTGACAACGATTACAATTACATAACAAGCATATATATAGAGAAACACTTAGGGTTTGTATCTTATTAAACAAGAAATCCAAACCGGGCCGGGCCTGCCCTTTGGACTTCAAATAATAAACCGGGCCTACACCGAAAGGCCTACGAAACCCAACATGTTGAACACACGGTTTTGCACTGAGACAATTCACAGAGGTTCATTTATCTCTTTCGCTCGTCGGAAAACTGGAAGATTGCGAGCTAGGGTTGGTTTTGTTGGTTGTGTTTGCTGACTGGATTACCGGGAAAATCCTTAGGATCGTCGCGCGGGTCTGTTCGAACATTGAAGATCAAAGTCAGTTAGTTTTTTTTTGTTTGAATTAAACCTTGGAGTCGCCATCATTCTCTTTCAAATTGACGGTCAACATTAAAGAAATAAAGGGAAGTGATTATGCCTTGGGCTTTGCACGTAAATGAAAGCAAATTGAGTATGGCTTCGGTGTACATGCGTGAAGAGAGCATAATTTCCATTTTTTTTTGTTGTGTTCACTTGAAGGAGACCAGAAAGTAAGAAAGAATAAACAAAAGGTCAACATCTCATGTTAAGATAATTGTTATTTTCTTTCTTCTTTGAGATAATTGTTACTTTTTTTTCTTTTTCATAAGGTTTAAAGAATTTGAAACCGTGATGTATCTCAAACTGTAAGTGTTGATAGAACAAATCCGTCATCTCGCTTTTACCACGATTGATGAACAACCTATTTGCAAAAGTACGCACGTCCCCCCTCGGCAAAGTAAGAACATCCGCAATATGTTGATAATATTGCACGCAGTGTTCCCACTTGATTAAGCTCAGATTCGTAGAGCCAAGAGACGATATCACCTTTGACGGTCTTCGAAGCTTTGAATGTTGTCATTTGGTGAGCAGTTGCACGAGCTTTGACCTGCCTATCATCCTTGTCACACCCCGATCAAAGGCGGCGGAACATGTCGGGGTGCAACGGATTGCCCAAGAACACAAGACACTATTAAAGTGACAATATTTAAACAACTCATTCATTTCATTCAATCAACCAAATAACAAAACTTGTTCATACAAAATAACATCAAACATAAAAAAATAAATTGTTCATTCTTCTAATAACCTAAACGGTCTCAAATGAAATGGTATCTTCAAACTCCAATCAAACATGTAACAATGCATAAAATAATATTTGTCAACATTAATTTCGGTGAGCAATTTCATAGTTTTGAGTATATATAATATGAGGCGAAATCCACAAACGTATATGAGACTATAAATAAAAGCAACAATTGCGGTATATAAATCATAAGTAAATGAGGATCCTTTCTAATCGGTAACAACCGATATACTCGGATAATGAGGCCTTATTCTACTAGCACAAGGCTAAAGTAGTTAGGGGTGCGTATGATCATACTTATTGAGACTCAACAACATAAAAATAAACACTCGTGCACGTAAATCATATGAAACATATAACACACAATAGAGCAAATATTATAAGTATCATACACCCTAGAGTTTGTGGTTTGAGGATAGAGTATTATAAATCATTCTTGTTTTGAATAAGTATGCATGTTACCCCCAACGTATAAAAGTGAAAACAGGGAATTAAATGTACTCACATGAAATAAGTAACTTGAAGGATTAGTTTGCGATAAAACGGGGAAGGGTAAGTTCAACGAGCAAGACCAAGATTAAAAAGGATCTTGAGTTAGTAGATGGTTTTAAAAGCTTTAAAGTAAAATAACTTGACAAGTAAAATAAATAATTAAAGTTTGAAGGCTAAAATGTAAATACATAAGGAATTAAAGTAATGGTTTTTAAAAAGCAAGTTTACTCGAAGTCGGGTCTCGGTATTCTATTCATTTGTTTTACTTAACCTTTGTTAAGTAAATATTTGGGTATAATTGCAAAGTTAAATAGATACCAAATCGAGATTTACGAGTGTTCGGATTTGTCGGTTCGAGTCTTGATAATTGGCCAAGCTCGAAGCCGAGATTCCAAAGTGATAAATGTTATAAGATAACTCAATGAAATCAAAAGAAACTTAACCAAGTGTGTAGTTCTATTAAGAAGAACCTTGATGTCCATTAAGCGAGTGTTTGGCCTTGTCGGTCCAAACTTGTTATAAGATCAAGTTGGATCTGACATACCAAGTATATGAGAAAACAATTAAAATTAGTTTATAATATAGTTTTAAAGAAAATATGAGATTCGATGGCCCAAAAAACAACTAGTGTGTCATAAGCGAGTGAACTCGGTTTAGTTCGGTCTTGGTTCGGTCCTTGATTCGGAATAAGACCGTGGATGGTTACCACATACTCAATACCATAGAACTTATTAAAATGAACTTAGAATTTATAATATACAAATCTTACATGTAACATATTATTAAATCATTTTAAATTTAAAGCATCTAAACGAGAGTACGGTCTTGGTGCGGTCCTTGACTCAGAATAAGACCGAGGATGGTAACCAGATACCAAATAGCATAGAACTCATTAGAAAAAACTTAGAAATAATAATACTCAAGTCTTACATACAATATGTTAATAATAAAGTATTTAAACAAAAGTTCGGTTTTGGTTCAGTTCTTGTCTCTAGATGAAACCGAGAATGGCTACCACATACCCAAATACCATTGAACTATTAAAATGATTTGAAAACTAAAAGTAACTAAGGACTAAACAATATTAATAAGCTTAAACAAAATTAAAGTGTTTATCAAGGACTATAATAGTCCTCCATGTAGCCATTGCCTAGCAATACACCTAAACCGACCATGGTCGGAGAAGGTAAACCCAAGGAAACAAGGGAAGTATGTTTTAAAAAAACTATAATAACAAACTTTAATTAACAAAAATTAGTTAGAAAGAAAGATTAGCATTAGTTTGACCTTGAGAAGTCAAACTATCAAGAGTTTGAAGAAGAATACTTAGATCTAGATTAGGAGAGTTTTGAGGAATAATGACCAACAAAAATGGGTGCATTGGACTTGTATTTATTGTGGAAAAGGCAAGGGTTGCCCATAAGGGTTATCCATTAGTTGAAAACACCCTTTTAGCTTTGGTTGTTTGGCGATTTGGGTCCTTGAAGTTTATTTTAAGTCGTTTTTAATAATTAAATAGTGTTTTCATGATCCGACAATTGTGAAACATAAATGAAACATAAAACCCAATATTTTATTAATAACAAAGGATCCAAAAGACAAAATGGGTCGGGTTTCCGATACAAATACAAATACAAGTTAAACCGAAAGTGACGAATGTCACAATCCTCTTGCTCAGCATACCTTAATACATCAATAAGTTTAGAGAATCGAACTTTATTGTGTCCAAACATCCCATCAAATCCTAGATCCTTCGAACCTTATTTTTGGATTTCGAATACTTTCAAACTAAAAACAAAATCAAAACTAAAACTAAGACAAATATGAAATGTAATCTACGAAAGCATTACATATTTTTGTGAGTTGAGCAGAGAATCATATTGATAAAGAAATTCTCCATAGCAGGTTTATTCTTCGACATTATTATGACTGTTGTTACGTTGGTCGTTAATATTGTTGTCCACTTAAATCTTATAACAAACTTTTTCAAGTATTTCTGTTATATGATTAAGTTTCAATTAAAGCATAAGATATCAGAAACTATCAGCCTCTAATCTCAGTTCAGGCTTAATTTGACTTTTACCATGTCGCCCCAACTTGAGTTAAACCATTAAGCCTGCTGATCAAAATATATGATTTTTTAGTTTTTGAGCAATCTTAGCAAATAATCCTCACTACAAGGTATGCCCTTGTTATCAAGAAATACACCAAGCTTCCTTTACTGTGAATGAGTATGCATGAGTTCATCCGTATGGCTTACATGCATTGTATCCCCTAGGGTCAGTTTCTTATTGGTATTAAGACGCACTCAAGGAATGAACAATGTATGACTAACAACATGTTTGATCAAGTTAGTAGTGAAGTAGTACGAAGTACAACAATGATTAAGTTTATTGACTTATAAGGGTTCGCTCTTAAAGCATTTTAATATTCAGATTATGAATAAACAGATGATAAACCGTATAAAGACTCACAGTATCTACAAACTTGAGGCATCCCATTAATACAGGATTTGAAGCCATAGAGCCATACACCATTGAAATGTTAACCATAAACTAGGTGGTTTATTTTGATTTTTTATTTTATTTTATTATTATTTTTTTGGTGATCAAACAAACATAAGGCTTGAGTATGACAGACTATTACATTTCTGTCATCATTACAAAGACTTTTGGATGAGACTAACACATCTTTCAATTTGGGAATTTTATGTTTATATCGAATACTTTACCCTAGTTGTTTGTTTAAGACCTATCTATGCACCAATGCATTTAAGCACTCAGTCTTTTAAGCCTACTTTTATATTTAAATTTCAGAATAAAAGGATTAATGTACTATCATATTCTCTTTTTGCTTCAAAATCTCTTTTTTGAGGAGCACAATCTTTTAATGTTTTTGTATTTTTGAAATATTTGAATGATTTTTTGGATTTTTGAAATATTTAAATGTTTTTTGATTATATATGTAAATACTGAAAGCACAATATTTTTGTATTTTCCCATTTTCTCCCCCAAAAACCAAAATATTAAAGAAAGAAAAACAAAACATAAAAAATTATTATCCAAGCTTAGGGATATCAGCAAGAGATTCTGAACCATTTAAACCAAGAAAAAAATTAAATCGTGTTTTATCAAATGCTTTGATAAAAAGGTCTGTCTTTTGATAGTTCGTGTGCACATTTTCTATGTTAATTAGTTTCATTTCATAGCAGTCACGGATAAAGTGATGACGAATATCAATGTGTTTTGTTTTAGAGTGGTGCACACGGTTCTTCGTGATACATGGCATCAGAGTTATAAAAAAAGATGGGAGTAATAAGAAACTTTAAACCGTAATCCTACAAGTGTTGCTTGTAACAACTCGGGTTTCAAACTAATGTTTTATATCCGTTACCCGACCCACTTTTATGTTCGAGTTATTTTATCAAATAAAAATATCAAATTAACTAATTTTTATTATATTATTGTTTAATTATTTATATATTATATATTTATAACTTTCACATTATGGCATTTTTAACCCAAACTAAGAGTATTACCTTAAATGTTTCCATCCTCAATCTACAAGGACCAATATGAAAATATGTGAAATATTATTATATTATATCCTTTACCTTGTACCCATATACACGTACCCGATCCAATTAACAATCCGCGACCCGTTTAACACCTTGGACCAAAATTTTCGTTATAATCTTGGTAATCGAATTAATCACTTTGCTAATATTTGCTTAATTGGCCTCACCGACACATTTGATTAGGAAATTAAGATCAATGGGATACGATTTGAGATATTATTCAACCGGTTATATATCATAATACGTTCATACCATTAACAGTTAATAAGAATTCAATTAAACAAGCATACATCTGCTTCCTGATCCCGCAACGATAAACCCTATACTTAATTGATTTTTCGAGCCTGCTTGTGTGGTTTGTGGTTACAACTTTGGCCGCCGTTCACCCTTCGCCGTTACCCATCGATCCCTCATCAAAGCTGGTAATTCATACATGCAATACATTCGTTTTTGATTCAATAACATTAACCCTAAGGTTAATTAAACAAACGAAAACGAGATTTAATAGATGGTAATTTTAGGGTTCATACTTAATTTAGGGCTTTATTAATTATTACATTTAAATTATCTTCTCTATAGTTTAACCAGCTGACACAACAGCCCAGTTGGCTGGTATGTGAGTGCTCAGGTCGCGTATCGGCTGGGGGCGCAGGTTCGGTCCTTCCCCAGCCCAGTTTTGTTACTTTTGTGTTATTTTTCTTGTTTTAATTGTTTAAAAAAAATTATAAATCACTTATAATTATTAATAAGTATAAAATAAACATTATTTTACTTAACCGATATCTTGGAGTTTATTTTTCTGTCAAAACTCGTTAAAAGCTTTCGTTACGCGCGTGCGCACACACACACACACACACACACACATATATATATATATATAAAGTACTAGATGAATCCTATGCGATGAGGCGGTGCGACAATTTACAACACAATACTCGTTTCAACAGCAACAAGAAACCCAAATCCAACTACCGAAACTTTGCCGTTACCCAACCTCAACAACAAACTCAAGCTCCACCACCAAACCAAAGACCCTATATCGGTACCCGCCCAGCTATGCAACACTTGCCAACTTCACCACCCGCCAAACATGCCTTGTCGCCATTGTACCATTTGTAACTGACTTGGTCATCTCAACACCACATGCCGATCCGCCCAACGAACCCAACCAAACCAACCTAACCAACCAAACCAACCAAGAACCTTTCCATAAAATTCCCAAAACCGATATGCACCCTACCCACCAAACCAACCTCAACAACCCCGAGCTTGCTTCAATTGTTGAGATCCTAACCATTTCTGCAACAATTGCCCTCGCCTCACCTTTGCTAACCAAACCATGACCGTACCCTACTAACAAACCCAAGCTTACCAAGTCCAAACATACCAACCCCAAAGTCCCCAACTTAATGCACCACTCATCCAACCTGTCACACCCCGACCAAAGGCGTCGGAACATGCCGAGGTGTAACGATTGCCCATAAGCGCATGACACTATTTTAAGCAACAATATTTAACAACTCGTTTCATTTCACAACATCGAAAAGGTCACATAACAATAATCATAAGTCAAATACAACAAAATATAACAAAATATAGCAAATCAAATATTGTTCATTTTTGCTAATATCCTAACGGTATTTGTGACGTTTTCTTCACTAAACTCCAAAATCAACCTAGATGCAAACATGTAACATTTCATTTAATAAAGTTCGTCAACACAAAGGTTGGTGAGGAATTCGTAGTTTTTGAGCATATATGTATATAATTGAAAAGCCACAATCTTGTATACGAAACAACAAATAAATAGCAATAATTTCGATAATATGAGTTCGCTAATAAGAATACATTAGCGGCACCGTCTATAAGAGAATACCAAATAAATTCGGATTTCATGAGGTTGTTAGTAATAATACGTTAACGGCACCGTGCTATAAGAGAATACCATATAGTTCACGGATTTATAAATCACCCTTCCAAAAGCGGTACACATAAGCATATAATCATGTAAGCATAGAACACCAAATCGAGCATTTATTTTAAGTAAAGTATACAATAACGTTTGTGGTTTAAGACTCAAGTATAAAGCATTTGATTTGAATAAGTAAGAAATGTCACCCCAAAACAAAAGATAGAAAACGGGGTATGAAGTTACTCACGTTCAAGTAATAAACTTGAAAAAATGGTAATTTGAAGATTTGCCGGAACGACGAGTTAACGTATGAAGCCTAAATAAAAGAAAGTCTTGGATTTATAAAGATTGTCTTGAAGATCTTTAAATAAATAATTGTTGCAAAAAGTAAACAATTAAAGTTCAAGGTTTAAAATGTAACTATTTAAGAATTTATAATAATAACCTTTTAAAAATGTAAGTTTGCTCGAAACCGGGTTAAAGTATCTAACCTTAATATTTACTTAACCTATGTTAAGTAATAAGGTGAGAAAAATGCTAAATGCAAGTTCCTTTGAGACAAAGATGCTAAAACGGGACTTTAGCGAGTGTTCGGGTTGTTGGTTCGGGTCTTGATAATTGGTCAAACCCAAAGTCAACTTTCCAAAATAATGAATTTTATGAGATAACTCAATAAAACTTTATAAGACTTAACCAAGTATGTAGTTCTATTGTTTTAGAACTAAGAACGTACGTTAAGCGAGTATTCGGTTTTGTTGGTCCAAACTATGTTATGAGATCAAGTTGGATCCAACATTTCCAAGTACTTAAGAAAATAATTAAAATCATCTTGTAAACTATTTTTAGGGAAATATACAAGTCTTGATAGCTAAAAACACACTTGTGTGTCTTAAGCGAGTAAAAATCGGATTTGTTCGGTTTCCATCTCACAATATGTTCCTTGATGGTCTCCACATGCCCAAATATTATAGATCTTGTATAATAATTTATAGATGAGAAATATTTAAGTTTTACAACAAAAAGTTAACAACAAGTCTTTTAAGCAATAGTTTCGATTTGGTTCGGTTTCCATCTCACAATATGTTCCTTGATGGATTCCACATGATTAATATCAAAGAACTTGTAAAAATGATTTTAGAAACTCAAACCTAGCATTAAACATGTTTAAACAACTATTTTAACAAAACTAGTAAGCAAAAGTTCGGTATCCGGTTTGTACTATTTACGGTTAAACTGAGGTTAGTCTATTCAAACCCACACCATGGAACTTCATAAATATGACAAATAAACTAAAGAGTAGAAGTTAGTCATGGTTAGTATTTGCAAACAAGCTATATAAGTGTATATATATCAAGGACCACGAAAGTCCTACATGAAGCCTTGCCTTACGAAGTCCGAAACTTAACCAACCGAAGTCGGATAAGTAACTACCAAACGTAACAAGGGGTGTGTATTATATATATGTTATACCACAATATTCAAGTGTTAGTAATGTTAGATTAACTAGTTAGAATGAAAGATAATGGATAGTTTGACTTGAGAAGTCAAACCTTAAAGAATACATAAATAAAACAACCTTGGATCTATGGAGAATTGAGAGAGTTTTTGGAGATGTAGCAAGTGTGAAAATGAAGGAGATGGGTGTGTATATATAGGGTAAGGGTCAAAGCTCCTTTGCAAGGTTCTCTTTTATGTTTTTCATGAAAATAGGTTGGTTAAACAAACAAGCAAAGCACAAAACAACTAACAAAAAAGAAATGGTGTACAGGGGGTCCTAGACACCGCGCGAGCTCCGATTGGGCCTCTGGTCACGCGGTGTGGCATGCCCAGGGGGGAGGGGGGCTGGCCCAGCTCATCTAGTGGTTCGTTTCGCGTTCAGAAGTTCGTTTTTGATGTAATTTGCTCGTTTTAAGTCCGTTTTCGAATCCGTAAAAGGGGTTTTTCAAATTGAACAAATGGAAATGTTTTGGTAACATATAAATCCAATATTTTATATATCATGAGTCTCGGTTTACAAAGAGGGTCGGTTTACAACATAAAATAAATACAAAACGAATACAAACAAGACCCGAAATTGACGAATGTCACAGTATTCCCTACTTTAGGAAATTTCGTACCGAAATTAAGATGATGAAGACGATGCAAACAAATGTGGATACTTATCTTTTATTGCGTCTTCTCGTTACCAAGTTAATTCCGCGCCACGCCGTGATTCCCATCGAACTTTGACCAACCGAATACGACTACGCTTTGTTTTCTTCTCGTTGCGATCCATGATCTCAAAGGGTCGTTCAACCATGATCATCGACTCCTCGATAAGTACTTCTTCGAGAGGTATATGGAGATTACCCTCGGCTAGGCACTTTTTAAGATTCGAAACATGAAACGTCGGATGAACACCGGCAAGTTCTTCCGGTAGTTCGAGTCGATATGCTACTTTCCCAACACGCTCAAGAATTTTGAAAGGACCAAGGAAATGAGGAGCTAGCTTACCCTTCTTTCCGAAACGGACTACCCCCTTCCAAGGAGATACTTTTAGAAGGACAAGGTCGTCAACATTGAATTCGATTGGTTTTTTGCCGTTTGTCGGCGTAACTCTTTTGACGACTTCTAGCGGCTAGGAGGTTTTTACGGATTTGATGATCACATTGGTAGATTCTTGGATCATTTCGGGTCCCGTGATTTGAGCTTTGCCGATTTCGTTCCAACTAATTGGAGATCGATTCCGGGTCCCGATTTCGTTTTTGATGTAATTTGCTCGTTTCAAGTCCGTTTTTAAATCCGTAAAAGGGGTTTTTCAAATTGAACAAATGGGAATGTTTTGGTACCATAAAAATCCAATATTTTATATATCATGAGTCTCGGTTTACAAAGCGGGTCGGTTTACAACATAAAACAAATACAAAACGAATACAAACAAGACACGAAATTGACGAATGTCACACCACCCATCCAAGCAATCCAAGCACCACCTCCACCACCACAACAAGCACCTCAAGTCAACCATGGCAACCAAGGGTGAGCTTTCATGATGAATGCAAATCAAACTCAAGTGGCTAACGATGTCCTGAACGGTATATATTTGGTGAACTATCATTTGGCTTCTATTTTATTTGATACCAGTGCGGATAGAAGTTTTATTTCTTTGAAATTTGAGTCGAAACTTGAGATGCCTCGAAATAAGCTTTCCCGACCATTCTCCGTTGAAGTCGCCAATGGCAATTCTATTACCATCAATTTCGTCGTCCGCGATTGTTCTCTCATCCTCTCCAAGCATAAATTCTCCATCGATCTCATCCCGATGCAAATGGGAAGTTTCGATGTCATAGTAGGGATTGGTTGTCTTTGCACTGTGCCAAATTGTTTGCTTCTATAAATTCATCCGTATTTTGCTCGTCGACGGTAAAATTCTTAAGGTTTTCGGCAACACAACGTCCCGAAGGTTAAATCTCATGTCATGCTCCCAATCGCAAAAGTACTTATGCCAAAAGTATGTTCCCCTTCTACCTCTCGCGGTGACAAAAGACAAAAAGTAAAGGAAAATCCAAGATATTTCCGTTGTCCGTGATTTCCTCGACGTCTTTCCCGATGATGTCACCGGTCTCCCGTCCGTTCGTCTGATTGAATTTCGTATCGATCTTGTGTCCGGTGCGATGCCCGTGGCCATGGCTCCTTATCGTCTAGCCCCGTCGGAAATGCAATAATTATCAAACCAACTCGAAGAAGGATGGTTCGTTTCGTATGTGCATCGAATATAGAGAGCTTAACAAACTCACCATAAAAAATCATTATCCTTTGCCACGTATCGACGACCTATTCGACCAACTTCAAGGCGCAACTTGTTTCTCCAAAATCGATCTTCGGTCGGGTTTCCATCAATTGCGTGTTCACGAAGAAGACATTCCTAAAACCGCTTTCCATACTCGATATGGACATTTCGAATTTTCAGTTATGCCCTTCGGGTTAACAAATGCACCCGCGGTATTTATGGACTTCATGAACCACGTTTGCAAACCATTCCTCGATAAATTCGTTATTGTCTTTATTGATGACATTCTCATATTTTCTAAATCTAAAGCCGAACATGAACATCATTTGCGTTCTATTCTCGAGCTCCTTAGAAATGAACAACTCTATGCCAAATTATCCAAATGCGAATTTTGGCTCAAAGAAGTTCAATTTTTAGGACATATCGTAAACGAAAAAGGTATTCATGTTGATCCCGCTAAAATTGAGGCCGTTAAGGATTGGAAAACTCCAATGACTCCCACGGAAATTCGATCCTTCCTTGGTTTGGCCAGATATTATCGGCGTTTCATTCGAAATTTTTCAAACTTAAGACCACTTAATCTATAACTCACATCCCATTACATTTAAACTAGGGTTTTAAATGACGCTTGACAATCACTACATATGTAGTCTTTCGGGATTGCACCGAAACACAAACCATTGGTGAATAAACGAAAAACATCCAAACAATAATTATTTGATAATTATGTGTTAGGCTTATGTGCTATTTGATAATATTATATAGAACACTAACTCAAGATGCAAACAAGTTACTTTATGCTAGAAAAGTAATAATTAGAAGTTGAGGGGCCTTTGTGTAACATATTATTATTAATTAATATTAACAAAACCTTAACTCCCTCCCCCTCCCTCTCATTCGATCGGCCTCCCACTCCCTTCCCCTTTGGCTGCCGTAAACATACACACACATACATACAATCTTTTCAAGCTCTTGGTTGAAGAATTAAGGTGCTAGGAAGGTATAAACAACTATTCTATGCATTCTATACGTTTGATTTTGATTTTTAATGGGTTAATCTAAAACCCTAAGTCACGAAATTGAGGAGTAAGATGAACTAGGGTTGATTATATGCTTGATTAAGCTTTGGTTATTGATTTAGATGATCATATGTGATTTTGAACGGTGGAAGATTGTTAGAGCATTGATTGTTTGTAAACCCTTGAGGGTTACTACTGATTTTTATGGATAATTATGTTTATTGCATGTTTGGAGATATGTCGTATGCTTAGGATGCATGTTAGACGATTGTGTGTGCTTGCTGAGTTTTGACAGCAGAGATAACTAAACTTGAACGACGTGTAACTTGTTGAATATAAAACCAAACCCCAATATTATGAGTCTAAAAGGTAGTGCTCTGAGTCTAGTTTTCAGAAAACCCAACCACGCCTGATTTGGAGGTGTTTTGGTTGCTCAAACGATTTAAATGTTATTAAAGGTCAAAACTGGTACTGGACAGATTCTAAGTTATGTTTAGACAACTGTAACTAAAATGTTAATGTGGAAATTGGTCGAGATTGTTAACACTACAGGGTACTAGGTTGAGTCTAGTTTCTATAAAGTCCAAGTTTGTAATTTTTGGACGAGTAAAAGTTAACTTTTATTATTTTACAAAACTGAAGTGCAAATCTGAATTGTGAGACCTGCTGTTAGGCTGTTTTGTAATTGTCATATCTCATAAACTACAAGACCAAATGGGTTGGTTACACTTCTGGAAGTTAAAATGTTAAGTTAAGAACCTAACCCAATTGGTCTTGCATTAATTGGATTTTTCATAACAGGAATAACAAATAAAATTCTGTTGCGCATGATTTTGACTGCTGTGAGTTTACTATAATGTTTTGATCATTGTGAGAAATCTATGCGGAATAAAAATACAATAAAAATAGTCCTGGAAACCTAACTGATGTGTGCTTTTGTGACGATTTTTGGTGAATTAATTGATATGTTATGATCTGTTGAATAGAGTAATCTTTTAAGTAGAATTCTGTCTTGATGAAACTAGCTGCTGAACTATATGAAAATACATGAAACGTGCTTGTTGCTAGATAATTGCTATGTTTTGACTAAATTGCCCTTGTTGGGAATAATTGCTAGTAATGTACAATATTAATACTTGACACGTAAGTAGTTGTTCACACATGTAACGTATCACCAATGTGTTTGTTGAGTCACACACAATTCACAAACGAAACACGAAACGTATCTCATGCATAGGTATTATGTGCCGAGTCTAGAGACTCAATAATAGTTCCAACACTTAGATAATCTCATTCTTGTTTTAGAACGCGAGTGAGGATTTTCTGTGACGCGCATCTCTTGGTTGACTTGTTTTGAATTCTTCGCAAACAGTGAGTTTCACGTTCCCCTTTTCACTCTTTTAAACGCTTTTACTTGGGGGAGAATACATACTCCAAAACGCTTTAGATTTTGTTATTTAGTTATATATCACTTGTAAAGGCTAAGTGGCAAACGAAGCAACTGAAGTCCTTCATAACATCGAACCGTATAGTGTTGGATAATAGCAAGTCACTGGGTTTGACAAACCCCACCCAACGCTAAACTCGACTGGAGGTCAAGTGGGTGTAATCTTGGCTAACACATTACCATGGTCGGGATCGACCTGGTGGCAAGGCAATTGATAAACAGTCATCTTCGGTGTCGAACACTTAGTAATACTTGCTTTATAGGCTAGCTACCTATAGATATATAATTGATTTAACATTATCTGGTAACGCAAAACGCAAAACGCAAACGCTTTATTTTATATAAACTTGTGAACTCACCAACCCCGTGTTGACACTTTTAGTATGTTATTCTCAGGTAGCCGAGGCGGGCGCGCGGCATAGGAACATCCATCATTGAACTCTATTGTTTTGCAAACTTGTTTTTCTTAAACTGTTATAAATTGGGTTTTAAGTCGTCCTGCGTGACGCAACACTTGGTTTATGATTTTACGCTTTCGCACTTATTTACACTTAAATGTTTTCGTGGTTTGAAAACTTTACTTATGGTTTGATTATAACTAATGATTCCGATCCTGTTAGTTCACACCCTCTGACGGTAAAACTCCGTTAGTGGATTTTGAGGGTATGACAGGACTACCCCCTTCCAAGGAGATACTTTTAGAAGGACAAGGTCTTCAACATTAAATTCGATTTGTTTTCGCCGCTTGTCGGCGTAACTCTTTTGACGACTTCTAGCGGCTAGGAGGTTTTTACGGATTTGATCGATCACATCGGTAGCTTCTTGGACAATTTCGGGACCCGTGATTTGAGCTTCGCCGATTTCGTTTCAACTAATTGGAGATCGACATTTACGACCGTAAAGAGCTTGAAAATGAGCCACATCAATGCTAGAATGGTAGCTATTGTTATTGAAGAACTCGATAAATAAAAGATGAGAATCCTAATTCCCACCGAAATCAAGAACACATGCTCGTAGCATATCCTCAAGTGTTTGAATCGTACGTTCGGATGGATGATAAGCGGTGCTAAGATCGAGACGTGTTTCCAAAGCTTCTTGAAGAGATCATAAAAAATGAGAGGTAAAATGGGCATCGTGATCGGAGATGATAGCCAATGGCAAACCGTGTCGGCACACGATTTCCCGAACATAGATTTGAGCAAGCTACTCGACAGAATACTTCTCGCGGATCGGAATGAAACGAGCAGATTTGGTCAAACGATTAATGATCACCCAAATACTATCGTTGCCTTTTTGGGTGTTGGGTAATTTGGTGATAAAGTCCATAGCTATGTCTTCCCATTTCCAAACGGAATCGGTGGTTGCTCAAGTAGACCAAAAGGTCTTTGATGTTCGGCTTTGACCTTTGAGCAAGTAAGATATTTAGATACATACAACGCTACGTCCTTTTTCATACCCGACCACCAAACGGTTGCACAGAGATTGAAATACATCTTATCTGAACCGAGATGAACAGAATAGCGCGAATTGTGAGCTTCGTCGAGTATACAAGTACGAAGGTCATCGCGATTGGGAACCCACAAACGATTGAGAAAGTACAAAAGACCATCGGGTTTAGTTTCGAGTTGAAGTTTGGCTCCACAAGACATTTCGTCGTACATATTACCTTCTTCGATGAAGGTACGTTGAGCTTGAAAGATACGAATTTGAAGATCGGTTTGAATAACAACGCTTAGAAGCAAAACGGATTTAACATTAACCTTTCGACTTAGGGTGTCGGCGACAACATTCACTTTACCGGGATGGTAGCGAATTTCGCAATCATATTCACTAAGTAATTCAGCCCATCATCGTTGTCTCATGTTGAGATCTTTTTGGTCAAAAATATGTTGAAGGCTTTTATGATCGGTAAACACCACATATTTTGTTCCATAAAGGTAATGTCTCCAGATTTTGAGAGCGAAAACAACGGCACCAAGTTCGAGATCAAGAGTCGTATAGTTCTTCTCGTTGACCTTTAGTTGTCTTGATGCATATGCGATGACTTGACCTCATTGCATGAGGACACAACCAATACCTTAACGGGATGCATCGCAAAATACAACAAAATCGTCGTTTCCATAGGGAAGGGTTAGAACGGGAGCATTGCAAAGCATGTCCTTGAGAGTACAAAAGGCATCCTCTTGCTTCTAACCCCATTCGAATGGTTTCCCTTTATGGGTGAGAGAGGTAAGAGGCAATGAGATCTTGGAAAAATTCCTAATGAAACGCCAATAATATCCAGCCAAACTGAGGAATGATCGAATTTCCGTGGGAGTCATTGGAGTTTTCCAATCCTTAACGTCCTTAATTTTAGCGTGATCAACATGAATACCTTTGTCATTTACGATATGTCCTAAAAATTAAACTTCCTCGAGCCAAAATTCGCATTTGGAGAATTTGGCATAGAGTTGTTCGTTTCTAAGGAGCTCGAGAATGGAACGCAAATGATGTTCATGTTCGGCTTTGGATTTAGAGAAGAAAAGGATGTCGTCAATAAAGAAAATAACGAATATATCAAGGAACGGTTTGCAAACGCGGTTCATGAGGTCCATAAACACCGCGGGTGCATTTGTTAACCAAAAGGGCATAAACAAAAATTCAAAATGTCCATATCGAGTACGAAAAGAGGTTTTAGGAATGTCTTCTTAGCGAATACGCAATTGATGATAACCCGATCGAAGATCAATTTTGGAGAAACAAGTTGCGCCTTGAAGTTGGTTGAATAAGTCGTCGATACGTGGCAAAGGATAACGATTTTTAATAGTAAGCTTGTTAAGTTCACGATAATAAATGCACATACAAAACGAACCATCCTTCTTTTTCACGAAGAGAACGGGAGCGCCCCAAGGAGAAGAGCTTGGACGAATGAAGCCTTTATCGGAAAGTTCTTCGAGTTGGTTTGATAATTCTTGCATTTCCGACGGGGCTAGACGGTTGAGAGCCTTGGCCACGGGCATCGCGCCGGGCACAATATCGATTTGGAATTCAATCAGACGAACGGGAGGAAGACCGGTGAAATTATCGGGAAAGACATCGAGGAAATCACGAACGATGGAAATATCTTGGATTTTCCTTTCCTTTTTGTCCTTTGTCACCGAGAGAGCTAAAAACGGAACGTACTTTTGGCGTAAGTACTTTTGCGATTGAGCACACGACTTGAGATTAAGCCTTCGAGGAATTGCGTTGCCGAAGACCATAAGAATTTTACCGTTGACAAGTGGAATACGAATGAATTTATCGAAACAAACGACTTCGGCACGGTGCAAAGACAACCAATCCATGCCTACTATGACATCGAAACTTCCTATTTGCATCGGGATTTGGTCGATGGAGAATTTATGCTTGGAAAGAATGAGGGAACAATCGCAGACGATGGAATTGCTGGTAATAGAATTTCCATTGGCGACTTCAACAGAGAACGGCCGGGAAAGCTTAGTTCGAGGCATCGCAAGTTTTGACTCAAATTTCAAAGAAATAAAACTTCTACCGGCGCCCGTATCAAATAAAGTAGAAGCCAAATGATAGTTCACCAAAAACATACCGTTCACGACATCGTTTGCCACTTGAGTTTGATTTGCATTCATCATAAAATCACGCCCTTGGTTGCCATGGTTGACTTGTGGTGCTTGTTGTGGAGGTGGAGGTGGTGCTTGGATTGCTTGGATGGGTTGGATGAGTGGTGCATTGAGTTGGGGAATTTGGGGTTGGTAGGTTTGGACTTGGTAAGCTTGGGTTTGGTAGTATGGTACGGTCATGGTTTGGCAATTGTTGCGGAAATGGTTTTGATCTCCACAATTGAAGCAAGCTCGGGGTGGTTGGGGTTGGCTTGGTGGGTATGGTGCATAGCGGTTTTGGGGATTTTGGGGTGTAGTTCTTGGTTGGTTTGGTTGGTTAGGTTGGGTTTGTTGTGCGGATCAACATATGGTATTGAGATGACCAAAACGGTTACAAATTGTGCATTGGCGGCATGGTAAGTGTGATGGGTGATGGCGTTGACAATCTTTACATAACGGGAAAGTACCGGTATAGGGCCTTCGATTTTGAGTTGGGGCTTAGATTTGTTGTGGTTGGGTTACGACAAAGTTTTGATAGTTGTTTTTGGGTTTGTTGTTGTTGTTGTTATTGTTGTGCCAAGAGGAGTTTGAGTAGTTGATGGCTTGTGGTGTGGGTTCAACCTTGGCTTGCGGTGCGGGCTCGAGCTTGGCTTTCTCACTTGCTTTCTTGAGGGTTAGGGTACCCGCCTTCACATGATTTTCCGATTGTGCACCGGCTAAAGTGATGGCTTCCTCATGGTTTACGGGTTTTCTACTCATGACGGAGTCACGGATTTGCATTGGTAAACCCCCAATGTATTTATCAATTTCACGTTCGGTTGGGGTAACCAAATGAGGAACAAGGATGCTCAACTCATGGAAGCGAAGTGAGTAAGCGGCGTTATCACCACTTTCTTGTTTTAGGTTCTAAAATTCTACCTCATGCTTTTGGAGCTCGTGTTTGGGATAGAATTTCTTCATCATAAGTGCCTTGCGTTCGGCCCATGGAAGAGCCATAGCCACTTCCGAGCCTTGGAGGCTCATAACACTACCCCACCATGTTAAAGAGGTTTCTCTAAATATGCTTGACGCAAAACTTGTCTTTTTCGCATCGGGGCGTTCGCTATGTCGGAACACACTCTCGGTCGATTGAAACCATTGCAACAAGGTGTCACACAATTGGTTCCAAGGAATTTGGACGGGTTGGCACTAGTGAATTGGTTAAGAAGGTAACATGCGGGTTTGGGTTCAACGGGTGCAACAACGGGTGCGGGTAGGGTAGCTTGGATTTGGGTTATAAGTTCGGGAATCACAGCGGCCATTTGTTTGGCGACGAGAGCAGCCATGCGGCGGGTGGAGTTCTTGCGCCGTTGGTGTCTTAGCGGAGGAATGCTAAAATTTATAAAGAAAATGGAAAGGTTTTGGGTAAAAGGAAATGAATATAAAGGTGTATAAAATAAAATAAGATTTCGATTTTTGATTTGTGAATCCTAGAGTTAGTATGGAGAAGATGTTAGTGTTAGGTAAAATATAAAACTTTGTATATAAATAACAAAACCGTAAACAAAACGTAAATGATTTTTAGATGGTTAAAGCTTGAAAATTTGAGATTTTGAGATTTATAGAGTCGGAAAGTCGTGCATGAACCACCATGACTTTATATTCCAACACTAAAAAGTTTATAAAACACCATGTTGGAGTCTAAACATGTGCACGAACCACCGCGACTTTTTCATGTTTTCGACTCAAATAACAATAATAACATAATAAATCGAGATACAACGTCATGTCAATACACTAGTCCACGAACCACAGTAGATCTATTGTTTTAACACTAAAAATTAGGATGGCGACCGGAACGCTCGCATTCGACTACTTAAAGTATTGACATTTATAACACGGTTTATGGCCTAGAAAACGAGCACTATAACTCAACCATCCCAGGTAAGTAAATCACCTTCAATCCTTGGAATCTTTTTGTCAAATAGTCATTTTATAATGTCTCATTTTCTATGATGGCTATAAACCCGATATAAACGCAACCTTTAAGGGATTTAAAACAACGGGATCCAAGTTAATCTTGTAATCCATAAAACACAATAAAAATCTACTTTTGCGTTTTAAGGGAATTTTAAACAAGTTTATAAATAAACATGCGATATGAACAATAAAATAGAGTAAACACGTATGAACACTCGTATAGGACCCTAAGCATAACAATTCTAGATCGTTACGTCTAACCACCTATCCTAATTGTCATGTCTCTGATACCAATCTATCACACCCCGACCAAAGGCGGCGGAACATGCCGAGGTGTAACGATTGCCAATAAGCGCATGACACTATTTTAAGCAATAATATTTAACAACTCGTTTCATTTCACAACATCAAAAATGTTACATAACAATAATCATAAGTCAAATACAACAAAATATAGCAAATCAAATATTGTTCATTTTTGCTAATATCCTAACGGTATTTGTGACGTTTTCTTCACCAAACTCCAAAATCAATTAACCTAGATGCAAACCTGTAACATTTCATTAAATAAAGTTCGTCAACACAAAGGTTGGTGAGCAATTCGTAGTTTTTGAGCATATATGTATATAATAGAAAAGCCACAATCTTGTATACGAAACAACAAATAAATAGCAATGATTTGGATAATATGAGGTTGCTAATAAGAATACATTAGCGGCACCGTCTATAAGAGAATACCAAATAGATTCGGATTTCATGAGGTCGTTAATAAGAATACATTAACGGCACCGTGCTATAATAGAATACCATATAGTTAACGGATTTATGAATCAACCTTCCAAAAGCGGTAAACACATAAGTATAAAATCATGTAAGCATAGAACACCAAATCGAGCATTTATTTAAGTAAAGTATACAATAACGTTTGTGGTTTAAGACTCAAGTATAAAGCATTTGATTTGAATAAGTATGAAATGTCACCCCAAAACAAAAGATAGAAAACGGGGTATGAAGTTACTCATGTTCAAGTAATAAACTTGAAAAGTTGGTAATTTGAAGATTTGCCGGAACGACGAGTTAACGTATGAAGCCTAAATAAAAGAAAGTCTTGGATTTAGAAAGATGTCTTGAAGATCTTTAAATAAATAATTGTTGCAAAAAGTAAACATTTAAAGTTCAAGGTTTAAAATGTAATTATTTAAGAATTTATAATAATAACCTTTTAAAAATGTAAGTTTTCTCGAAACCGGGTTAAATTATCTAACCTTAATATTTACTTAACCTATGTTAAGTAATAAGGTGAGAAAAATGCTAAATGCAAGTTCCTTTGGGACAAAGATGCTAAAACGGGTCTTTAGCGAGTGTTCGGTTTGTTGGTTCGAGTCTTGATAATTGGTCAAACCCAAAGTCAACTTTCCAAAATAATGAATGTTATGAGATAACTCAATAAAACTTTATAAGACTTAACCAAGAATGTAGTTCTATTGTTTTAGAACTAAGAACGTACGTTAAGCGAGTATTCGGTTTTGTTGGTCAAAACTATGTTACGAGATCAAGTTGGATTCAACATTTCCAAGTACTTAAGAAAATAATTAAAATCATCTTGTAAACTATTTTTAGGGAAATATACAAGTCTTGATAGCTAAAAACACACATGTGTTTCTTAAGCGAGTAAAAATCGGATTGGTTCGGTTTCCATCTCACAATATGTTACTTGATGTCTCCACATGCCCAAATATTATAGATCTTGTATAATAATTTATAGATGAGAAATATTTAAGTTTTACAACAAAAAGTTAACAACAAGTCTTTTAAGAAAGAGTTTCGATTTGGTTCGGTTTCCATCTCACAATATGTTCCTTGATGGATTCCACATGCTTAATATCAAAGAACTTGTAAAAATGATTTTAGAAACTCAAAACTATCATTAAACATGTTTAAATAACTATTTTAACAAAAATAGTAAGAAAAAGTTCAGTTTCCGGTTTGGACTATTTACGGTTAAACCGAGGTTAGTCTATACAAACCCACACCATGGAACTTCTTAAATATGACAAATAAACTAAAGAGTAGAAGTTAGTCATGGTTAGTATTTGCAAACAAGCTATATAAGTGTGTATATATCAAGGACCACGAAAGTCCTACATGAAGCCTTGCCTTACGAAGTCCAAAACTTAACCAACCGAAGTCGGATAAGTAACTACCAAATGTAACAAGGGGTGTGTATTATATATATGTTATACCACAATGTTCAAGTGTTAGTAATGTTAGATTAACTAGTTAGAATGAAAGATAATGGATAGTTTAACTTGAGAAGTCAAACCTTCAAGAATACATAAATAAAACAACCTTGGATCTATGGAGAATTGAGAGAGTTTTTGGAGATGTAGCAAGTGTGAAAATGAAGGAGATGGGTGTGTATATATAGGGTAAGGGTCAAAGCTCCTTTGCAAGGTTCTCTTTTATGTTTTTTATGAAAATAGGTTGGTTAAACAAACAAGCAAAGCACAAAACAACAAACAAAAAAGAAATGGTGTACAGGGGGTCCTAGACACCGCGCGAGCTCCAATTGGGCCTCTGGTCGCGCGGTGTGGCGTGCCCGGGGGGAGGGTGGCTGGCCCAGCTCGTCTAGTGGTTCGTTTCACGTTTAGAAGTTCGTTTTTGATGTAATTTGCCCGTTTTAAGTCCGTTTTCGAATTCGTAAAAGGGGTTTTTCAAATTGAACAAATGGAAATGTTTTGGTAACATATAAATCCAATATTTTATATATCATGAGTCTCGGTTTACAAAGCGGGTCGGTTTACAACATAAAATAAATACAAAACGAATACAAACAAGACCCGAAATTGATGAATGTCACAGTATTCCCTACTTTAAGAAATTTCGTACCGAAATTAAGATGATGAAGACGATGCAAACAAATGTGGATACTTCTCTTTTATTGCGTCTTCTCGTTACCAAGTTAATTCCGCGCCACGCCGTGATTCCCATCGAACTTTGACCAACCTAATACGACTACGCTTTGTTTTCTTGTCGTTGCGATCCATGACCTCAAAGGGTCGTTCAACCATGATCATCGACTCCTCGATATGTACTTCTTCGAGAGGTATATGGAGATTACCCTCGGCTAGGCACTTTTTAAGATTCGAAACATGAAACGTCGGATGAACACCGGCAAGTTCTTCCGGTAGTTCGAGTCGATATGCTACTTTCCCAACACGGTCAAGAATTTTGAAAGGACCAAGAAAATGAGGAGCTAGCTTACCCTTCTTCCCGAAACGGACTACCCCCTTCCAAGGTGATACTTTTAGAAGGACAAGGTCGTCAACATTGAATTCGATTGGTTTTTTGCAGTTTGTCGGCGTAACTCTTTTGACGACTTCTAGCGGCTAGGAGGTTTTTACGGATTTGATCGATCACATTGGTAGATTCTTGGATCATTTCGGGTCCCGTGATTTGAGCTTTGCCGATTTCGTTCCAACTAATTGGAGATCGATTCCGGGTCCCGATTTCGTTTTTGATGTAATTTGCTCGTTTCAAGTCCGTTTTTAAATCCGTAAAAGGGGTTTTTCAAATTGAACAAATGGGAATGTTTTGGTACCATAAAAATCCAATATTTTATATATCATGAGTCTTGGTTTACAAAGCGGGTCGGTTTACAACATAAAACAAATACAAAACGAATACAAACAGGACACGAAATTGACGAATGTCACACCACCCATCCAAGCAATCCAAGCACCACCTCCACCACCACAACAAGCACCTCAAGTCAACCATGGCAACCAAGGGTGAGCTTTCATGATGAATGCAAATCAAACTCAAGTGGCTAACGATATCCTGAACGGTATATATTTGGTGAACTATCATTTGGCTTCTATTTTATTTGATACCAGTGCGGATAGAAGTTTTATTTCTTTGAAATTTGAGTCGAAACTTGAGATGCCTCGAAATAAGCTTTCCCGACCATTCTCCGTTGAAGTCGCCAATGGCAATTCTATTACCATCAATTTCGTCGTCCGCGATTGTTCTCTCATCCTCTCCAAGCATAAATTCTCCATCGATCTCATCCCGATGCAAATGGGAAGTTTCGATGTCATAGTAGGGATTGGTTGTCTTTGCACTGTGCCAAATTGTTTGCTTCTATAAATTCATCCGTATTTCGCTCGTCAACGGTAAAATTCTTAAGGTTTTCGGCAACACAACGTCCCGAAGGTTAAATCTCATGTCATGCTCCCAATCGCAAAAGTACTTATGCCAAAAGTATGTTCCCTTTCTACCTCTCGCGGTGACAAAAGACAAAAAGTAAAGGAAAATCCAAGATATTTCCGTTGTCCGTGATTTCCTCGACGTCTTTCCCGATGATGTCACCGGTCTCCCGTCCGTTCGTCTGATTGAATTTCGTATCGATCTTGTGTCCGGTGCGATGCCCGTGGCCAAGGCTCCTTATCGTCTAGCCCCGTCGGAAATGCAATAATTATCAAACCAACTCGAAGAAGGATGGTTCGTTTCGTATGTGCATCGAATATAGAGAGCTTAACAAACTCACCATAAAAAATCATTATCCTTTGCCACGTATCGACGACCTATTCGACCAACTTCAAGGCGCAACTTGTTTCTCCAAAATCGATCTTCGGTCGGGTTTCCATCAATTGCATGTTCACGAAGAAGACATTCCTAAAACCGCTTTCCATACTCGATATGGACATTTCGAATTTTCAGTTATGCCCTTCGGGTTAACAAATGCACCCGCGGTATTTATGGACTTCATGAACCACGTTTGCAAACCATTCCTCGATAAATTCGTTATTGTCTTTATTGATGACATTCTCATATTTTCTAAATCTAAAGCCGAATATGAACATCATTTGAGTTCTATTCTCGAGCTCCTTAGAAATGAACAACTCTATGCCAAATTATCCAAATGCGAATTTTGGCTCAAAGAAGTTCAATTTTTAGGACATATCGTAAACGAAAAAGGTATTCATGTTGATCCCGCTAAAATTGAGGCTGTTAAGGATTGGAAAACTCCAATGACTCCCACGGAAATTCGATCCTTCCTTGGTTTGGCCAGATATTATCGGCGTTTCATTCGAAATTTTTCCAAGATCTCTTTGCCTCTTACCTCCCTCACTCATAAAGGAAAACCATTCGATTGGGGTTCGAAGCAAGAAGAAGCCTTTTGTACTCTTAAGGACATGCTTTGCAATGCTCCCATCTTAACCCTTCCCGATGGAAACGACGATTTTGTTGTATTTTGCGATGCATCCCATTAAGGTCTTGGTTGTGTTCTCTTGCAACGAGGTCAAGTCATCGCTTACGCATCAAGGCAACTAAAGGTCAACGAGAAGAACTATACAACTTACGATCTCGAACTTGGTTCCGTCGTTTTCGACCTCAAAATCTGGAGACATTACCTTTATGGTACGAAATGTGTGGTTTTTACCGATCATAAAAGCCTTCAACATATTTTTGACCAAAAACTTCTCAACATGAGACAACAATGATGGGCCGAATTACCTAGTGATCACGATTGCGAAATTCGCTACCATCCCAGTAAAGCGAATGTTGTCTCCGACGCCCTAAGTCGAAAGGTTAATGTTAAATCCGTTCTGCTTCTAAGCGTTGTTGTTCAAACCGATCTTCAAATCTGAATCTTCCAAGCCCAACGTACCTGCGTTGAAGAAGGTAACATGTACGAAGAAATGTCATATGGAGCCGAACTTCAACTTGAAACCAAACCCGATGGTCTTTTGTACTTTATCAAACGTTTGTGGATTTCCGATCGCGATGACCTTCGTATTTGTATTCTCGACGAAGCTCACAATTCACGGTATTCCGTTCATCCCGGCACGGATAAAATGTATTTCGATCTTCGTGCTACCTTTTGGTGGCCAGTTATGAAAAAGGACGTAGCGTTGTTTGTATCTAAATGTCTTACTTGCTCAAAAGTTAAAGCCGAACATCAAAGACCTTTTGGTTTACTCGAGCAACCACCAATTTCCGTTTGGAAATCGGAAGACATTGCTATGGAATTTATCACCAAATTACCCAACACCCAAAAAGGCAACGATAGTTAATTGGTGATCATCGATCGATATACCAAAATTGCTCATTTCATTCCGATTCGCGAGAAGTATTCTGTCGAGTAGCCTGCGCAAATCTATGTTTGGGAAATTGTGTGTCGACACGGTTTACCATTGACTATCATCTCCGATCACGATGCTCGTTTTACCTCTCATTTTTGGCGTTCACTTCAAGAAGCTTTGGGAACATGTCTCGACCTTAGCACCAGTTATCATCCTCAAACGGACGGTCAATCCGAATGTACAATCCAAACACTCAAGGATATGCTACGATGTCATTGATCAAATCCGTAAGAACCTCCTAGCCGCTAGAAGTCGTCAAAAGAGTTACGCCGACAAACGGCGAAAACCGATTGAATTTAATGTTGACGATCTAGTCCTTCTAAAAGTATCTCCTTGGAAGGGGGTAGTCCGTTTCGGAAAGAAGGGTAAGCTAGCTCCTCGTTTCGTTGGTCCTTTCAAAATCCTTGAGCGTGTTGGGAAAGTAGCTTATCGACTCGAACTACCACAAGAACTTGCTGGTGTTCATCCGACATTTCATGTTTCGAAATATCAAAAAGTGCTTAGCCGAGGGTAATCTTCATATACCTCTCGACGAAGTACATGTTGATGAGTCGATGATCATGGTTGAACGACCCGTTGAGATCATGGATCGCAACGAGAGGAAAACCAAGAGTAGTCGTATCCGGTTAGTTAAAGTTCGATGGAAATCAGGGCGTGGCACGGAATTTACATGGAAACGAGAAGACGCAATGAAAGATAAGTATCCACACTTGTTCGCATCATCATCTTCATCTTAATTTCGGGATGAAATTCCCTAAAGTAGGGGATAATGTGACATTAGTCAAATTCAAGTCTCGATTTGTATTCGTTTTGTAACCTTTTATTACGTAAACCGACCTGTTTTGTAAACCGAAGCTTATGATATATAAAATATTGGATTTTTATGTTACTAAATAATTCTCATTTGTTTAATTTGGAAAACCTCTTTTACGGATTCAAAAACGCATTTAAAATGAGCAAAGTACATCAAAAACGAACTTCCGGACGCAAATCAAACCACACTAGACGAGCTAGGCCAGCCCCCTGGGCACGTCGCGCCGCGCGGTTAGGGTCAAGAGAATGCTCGCGCGGCGCCTAGCCAACTTTGCACATTATTACGGATTTTGTTTGTTATTTTGTGCTTTGCTTGTTTGTTTAAGCAATATATTTTCATGCAAGCATAAAAAAGAACCTTGTAAAGAAGCTTTGACCCTTACCCTATATATACACACACATCTTCTTCATTTTACTCTTGCTCTTACTCCAACTTCTCTATCAATTCTTAAGATTCAAAGGTTGTTCTTCATATTATTAGTAGTTGACTTCTCAAGTCAAACTAACCATAATCTTTCATTCGAACTTGTTCATATAGTCTTACTAACACTTGAATATGGTGGTGCAACATATATATAATACACACCACTTGTTACCTTTGGTAGTTAGTTCTCCGACTCTGGTTGGTTAAGTTTCGGACCTCGTAAGGCAAGCCTTCATGGAGGACTTCATGTTCTTGATATATATACACTTACACAACTTGTTTGCACATATTAATCTTGCTTAAATTATGCTCATTTTAGTTTATTTGTTATATTTACAAGTTCCATGGTTAAGACTTGTATATTTCTTTAAAAATAGTTTATAAACTGATTTTAATTATTTTCTTAAGTACTTGGAAATGTTGGATCCAACTTGATCTCATAACATAGTTTGGACTGAAAAAACGAACACTCGCTTTACGCATGTTGTTAGTTCTAAAACAATATATCTAAATACTTAGTTAAGTCTTATTAAGTTTTATTGAGTTATCTTATAACATTCATTATTTTGGAAAGTTGACTTTGGGTTTCACCAATTATCAAGACCCGAACCAACAACCCGAACACTCATTAAAGACCGCTTTAGTATCTTTATCCCAAAGGCACTTGCACTTTAGCATTTTCCCCACCTTATTACTTAACATAGGTTAAGTAAATATTAAGGTTAGATACTTTAACCCGGTTTCGAGCAAACTTTCATTTTTAAAGGGTTATTATTAAAAATTCTTAAATAGTTACATTTTAAACCTCGGACTTTAATTGTTTACTTTTTTCAACAATTATTTTATTTTAAGATCTTTAAGACAACCTTTCTAAATCCAAGACTTTCTCTAATTTAGGCTTCATACGTTAAACTCGTCGTTCCGGAAAATCACCAAATTATCATCTTTCAAGTTTAGTGCTTGAATGTGAGTACTTTCATACCCCGTTTTCTATCTTTTGTTTTTGTGGTGACATTTCATCTTATCTAAACTAAATGTTTTATACTTGGGTCATAAACCACAAACGTTATTTGTATACCTTTCTTAAATAATTGCTTGATTTGGTGTTCGATGATTATATGCCTATGTGTTTATTGCTTTTGGTTGGTTGATCGATAAATCCTAGACTATTTGGCATTCCCTTATAGCAAGGTGTTGTTAACGTAATACAATTAATGATAACTATATAAATCCTAGACTATTTGGCATCCCCTCATAGCAAGGTGTCGCTAACGTAAATCTATTAGCGATTTTATCTATTTATCCAAGTTATTGCTTTATTTATTGTTTCGTATACAAGTTTTGTGGCTTTTCTTACTATATAATTATATGTTCAAACTTATGAATTGCTCACCAACCTTTTTGTTGACAAACTTTATTTTATGAAATGTTACAGGTTTGCATCTAGGTTGATTTGGAGTTTGGAGAAGAAAACGTCACAAATACCTCTAGGATATTAACAAAAATGAACAATATTTAATTTTCTATATTTTGTTATATGTTGTTTTATTTGACTTAAGAATATTGTTATGTGACATTTTCGATGTTGTGAAATGAAATGAGTTTGTTAAATATTGTCACTTTAAATAGTGTCATGCGCTTATGAGCAATCGTTGCACCCCGGCATGTTCCGCTGCCTTTGGTCGGGGTGTGACATTGATAGTTTATGACTTCCTTCCGGAATTTCAGGAATGGTTCGAACCGCCCCTGGAACGCTGGATATTATATCCTTCAGCTGTTGTAGTTCCTTGGCCATGGCTTGATTGATACATGTATCCTGTGTAGAACCAAGGTTATTGTATAAGGATATATGATTATAAGGGTTACCTCTTTGTTAATTAAAGGATGGTATCCCAGAAGAGTATCCAGGATAAGATGCATCATCTATGACAGTTGGTCCACCGGAAGCAATGGTCTGCATTGGGATAAAGTCTCCCTCATGAACATCCGACGACCTTTGATGTTGAACTCCCGAGGATCCTTCGCTCTGCATGAAGGATCCTTGATGAAACAATCCTAAGAATCCTGGCTGAAGGATGGATGATCCTTGTTGAAAGATTGAGGATCCTTGAGTGTGTTGGCCCATGGATCCGTGATGGAAGACTGAGGATCCTTGAGCATGCTGTCCCATGGATCCTGGTTGGAGGATTGAGGATCCCGGTTGTAAGAAAGATGATCCTTGTTGAAGCATAGAGGATCCTTGAGCATGTTGTGCCGTGGATCATTGAGTGGTGAAATCCAACACCCTAGGCAACAAGGGAGTCTGATTCTCTGTTGGCTTTTTTGACTTCTTGTGATCTTCAAATTCACGTAGGATCCTCTGGTTGGTTTTGTTCTGCTGCATTCATGTATGCCTTAACCTGTGAAAAAATAGCAGAAACATCATTGTTAGAAGTTTCCACAGGAGTGGCAGCGGAGGAGTTTGAGCCTTGGAAGACTAGAGTTTGCATCTTGCTCCCAGCGGCGTTGGTTCTTTGTACTCCCGCGTGTGGAGAAGGCATTGGCAATGAAGTCTTTGATGAGAGAGAAAGTGATAAAGGCATGGTAGTTGATGAAGAGGTTTGTTGAAAGGCGATTGGTAATGGTATAGGTTGAAATGGTTGATAGTTGATGTGAAATCTTCTGGATTAAAGCACCACTTGCCCCACGGTGGGCGCCAAATTGTTTTGGTCAAAAATCGGTTTTGTGAGCTAGAGTGCTCGTATGTTAACGATGCATATGTAGCTAAAATTGATATGAACACAAAGATTTTTTACAAGGAAAATCCCTTGATCGATTTAGGATCGCCGGCACAAAAACCCTGGGTGAGGATAAATCGTCTATCACCACTATATTAATCAAAAAAGGATATTACAAATGTGGGGCTTATGATCAATGAATAAAGTAAAGCTATGTGTAAATGAGTGTAGCTAGAATAATCTCTGCAAGGTATGTAATGAACGATGTGCGTGTGACCTAAAACGTATCATAGCTCAATAAATATGTCAGACCCCGACCAAAGGTAGCGGAACATGCCGGGGTGCAACAATTCCTCATAAGCGCATGACACTAGTTAAAGCGACAATATTTAACAAACTCATTTCATTTCACCACATCGAAAATGTCTCATAACAATATTTAAAAGACAAATACAACATATATAACAAAATATAGCAATTCAAATATTGTTCATTTTTGCTAATATCCTATAGGTATTTGGGACGTTTTCTTCTCCAACTCCATAATCAACCTAGATGCAAACTTTTAACATTTCATAAAATAAAGTTTATCAACTCAAAGGTTAGTGAGCAATTTATAAGTTTGAACATATAAGTATATAGTAAGAAAAGCCACAAAACTTATATACAACAGAATAAATAAGAGCAATAACTTGGATAAATAGATAAAATCGCTAATAGATATACGTTAGCGACACCTTGCTATGAGAGGATGCCAAATAGTCTAGGAATTTATAGTTATCGTTAAATGCATTACGTTAACGACACCTTGCTATAAGGGGATGCCAAATAGTCTAGGATTTTATAGATCAACTAACCAAAAGCGATAAACACATAGGCATATTATCATAGAACACCAAATCGAGCAATTATTTAAGTAAGGTATACAAATAACGTTTGTGGTTTAAGACCCAAGTATAAAACATTTAGTTTAGATAAAATGAAATGTCACCCACAAAACAAAAGATAGACAATGGGGGATGAATGTACTCACGTTCAAGTAATAAATTTGAAAGGTTGGTAATCTGAAGATTTAATGGAACGACGGGTTTAACGTATGAAACCCAAATAAAAGAAAGCTTTGGATTTAGAAAAGTTGTCTTGAAATTCTTTAAATAAAATAATTGTTGCAAAAAGTAAATAATTAAAGCTCAAGGTTTAAAATGTAACTATTTAAGAATTTATAATAATAACCCTTTAAAATGTAAGTTTGCTCGAAACCGGGTTAAAGTATCTAACCTTAATATTTACTTAACCAATGTTAAGTAATAAGGTGGGAAAAATGCTAAAATGCAAGTTCCATTGGTATAAAGATACTAAAACGGGTCTTTAACGAGTGTTTGGGTTGTTGGTTCGGGTCCTGGTAATTGGTCAAACCCAAAGTCAACTATCCAAATATTAATTGTTATTAGATAACTCACAAAAATGCATTAATACTTAACCAAGTAGGTAGATCTATTGTTTTAGAACTAACAACGTACGTTAAGCGAGTGTTCGGTTTTGTCGGTCCAAACTTTGTTATGAGATCAAGTTGGATCCAACATATCCAAGTACTTAAGAAAATAATTAAAATCAGTTTGTAAACTATTTTTAAAGAATTATACAAGTCTTGATAGCTAAACACACATTTGTGTGTCATAAGCGAGTAAAAATCAGATCGGTTCGGTTTCCATCTCACAACAAGTTCATAGATGGTTTCCACATACCCAAATAGATCTTGTATAATAATGTACAAATGAAAATATTTAAGTTCTACAACTAAAAAGTTAACAACAAGTCATTTAAGCAAAAGTTCAGTTTGGTTCGGTTTCCATCTCACAACAAGTTCATAGATGGTCTCCACATACCCAAGACTTATAAATGTGACTAACAAACTAAAATGAGCAGAAGTTAAGCATACATAATATGTGCAAACAAGTTATGTGAGTGTATATATATCAAGAACACGAAGTCCTCCATGAAGCCTTGCCTTACGAGGTCCGAAACTTTACCAACCGGAGTCGGAGAAGTAACTACCAAAGGAAACAAGGGGTGTGCATTATATATATATATATGTTGTACCACTATAAACAAGTATTAATAAGACTACATAAGCTAATTATAATGAAAGAAATAACTCAGTTTAACTTTTAGAAGTCAAACCTTCAAGAAAACTAAGAAAACAACCTTTAGATCTTTGAATTTGAGAGAGTTTTTGGTGTTGTAGTAGGTATTAATGGGTCGGAATGGTGATGCATATATAGGGTAAGTTGAAATGGTCAAGCATAAAGAGTTTTGCATGAAAATGGGGTGTTTTGGTCACATGTTTGCATAAAAAAACACAAAAAACAAGCTGCTGATCTGACACTGGTCGTGCTACGCGACGCCCTAGGGTGTCCCCCATCGCGCGGCGCGACGGGGTTGATTACCAGATTTTCCAAGTTTTCAAAAATGGCAGTTTTGGCCCTCGAAGTTCGTTTTAAGTGATTTTTACGCGTTTTAAAGATCGAAATGAATGTTTTCAAGACCCAACAAGTGTAAAACAATATTGTAACATAAAATCCATCCTTTTGATTATATCCAAGGTTTCGGTTTACAAAACCTGTTGGTTTATATGATAAACAAATACAAATATAAACACGACCCGAAATTGACGAATGTCACAGTATTTCTTACTTTAGGAAATTCGTCCCGAAATTAAGATGAAGACAACGATGCAACAAATGTGGATACTTCTCTTTAATTGTGTCTTTTCGTTCCCAAGTAAATTCTGCGTCGCGCCGTGATTACCATCAAACTTTGACTAACCGAATACGACTACGCTTGGTTTTCTTCTCGTTGCGATCCATGATCTCAGCGGGTCGTCCAACCATAATCATCGACTCATCGACATGTACTTCGTCGAGAGGTATATGGAGATTACCCTCGGCTAGGCACTTTTTGAGATTCGAAACATGAAATTTCGGATGAACACCAGCAAATTCTTGTGGTAGTTCAAGTCGATAAGCTACTTTACCAATTAAACGAGGAGCTAGCTTACCCTTCTTTTCGAAACGGACTACCCCATTCCAAGAAGATACTTTCAGAAGGACAAGATCATCAATATTGAACTCGATAGGTTTTCGCCGTTTGTCGGCGTAACTCTTTTCACGACTTCTAGCAGCTAAGAGGTTCTTACGAATTTGATCGATCTCATCGGTAGCTTCTTGGACCATTTTGGGTCCCGTTATTTGAGCTTCACCGATTTCGTTCCAACTAATCGGAGAATGAAATTTACGACCGAAAAGAGATTGAAATGGAGCCATATCAATGCTAGAATGGTAGCTATTGTTATAGGAGAACTCGATGAATGGAATGTGAGAATCCCAATTCCCATCAAAATCAAGAACACACGCTCGTAGCATATCCTCTAGTGTTTGAATCGTATGTTCGGATTGACCGTCCGTTTGAGGATGATAAGTGGTGCTAAGATCGAGACGTGTTCCCAAAGCTTCCTGAAGAGATCGCCAAAAATGAGAGGTAAAACGGGCATCGCGATCGTAGATGATAGACAAAGGCAAACCGTGTCGACACACAATTTCTCGAACAGAGATTTTAGCAAGCTGCTCGACATAATACTTTTCGCAGATCGGAATGAAACGAGCGGATTTGGTCAAACGGTCGATGATCACCCAAATACTATCGTTGCCTTTTTGGGTGTTGGGTAATTTGGTGATAAAGTCCATAGCAATGTCTTCCCATTTCCAAACGGGAATCGGTGGTTGCTCGAGTAAACCAAAAGGTCTTTGATGTTCGGCTTTGACTTTTGAGAAAGTAAGACATTTAGATACATACAAAGCTACTTCCTTTTTCATACCCGGCCACCAAAAGTAGCACGAAGATCGAACTACATCTTTTCTGCACCGGGATGAGTGGAATACCACGAATTGTGAGCTTCGTCGAGTAAAAAAGACCATCGGTTTTAGTTTCGAGTTGAAGTTAGACTCCACATGACATCTCGTCGTACATGTTACCTTTTTCAACGGAGGTACTTTGAGCTTGAAAGATACGAATTTAAAGATCGGTTTGAACAAAACGCTTAGAACTAGGACGTATTTAACATTAACCTTTCGACTTAGGGCATCGGCGACTACATTTTCTTTACCGGGATGGTAGCGAATTTCGCAATCGTAATCACTAAGTAATTCGGTCCATCGTCGTTGTCTCATGTTGAGATCTTTTTGGTCAAAAATATGTTGAAAGCTTTTATGATTGGTAAAAACCACACATTTTGTACCATAAAGGTAATGTCTCCAGATCTTGGAAGCGAAAACGACGGCACCAAGTTCGAGATCGTGAGTCGTATAATTCTTCTCGTTGACCTTTAGTTGCCTTGATGCGTAAGCGATGACTTGACCTTGTTGCATGAGAACACAACCAACACCTTGATGGGAGGCATCGCAAAATACAACAAAATCGTCATTTCCATCGGGAAGGGTTAGAACGGGAGCATTGCAAAGCATGTACTTGAGAGTACAAAATGATTCCTCTTGCTTCGAACCCCAAACTAATGGTTTCCCTTTGTGAGTGAGGGAGGTAAGACGCAAAAAGATCTTGGAAAAATTCCGAATGAAACGCCGATAATATCCGGCCAAACCGAGGAAGGATCGAATTTTTGTGGGAGTCGTTGGAGTTTTCCAATCCTTAACGGCCTCAATTTTAGAGGGATCAACATGAATACCTTTTTAGTTTACGATATGTCCTAAAAATTGAACTTCCTCGAACAAAAATTCGCATTTGGAGAATTTGGCATACAGTTGTTCGTTTCTAAGGAGCTCGAGAATGGAACGCAAATTATGTTCATGTTCGGCTTTAGATTTAGAAAAGATGAGGATGTCATCAATAAAGACATTAATGAATTTATCAAGGAATGGTTTGCAAACACAGTTCATGAGGTCCATAAATACCGCGGATGCATTTGTTAACCCGAAGGGCATAACCAAAAATTTGAAATCTCCATATCGAGTACGGAAAGCGGTTTTAGGAATGTCTTCTTTGTGAACACGCAATTGATGACAACCTGATCGAAGATCAAATTTGGAGAAACAAGTTGCACCTTGAAGTTGGTCGAATAAGTCGTTGATTCGTGGCAATGGATAATGATTTTTGATGGTGAGTTTGTTATGATCTCAGTAATCGATGCAAATACGAAACGAACTATCGTTCTTTTTCACGAAGAGAACGGGAGCGCCCCAAGGAGAAGAGCTTGGACGAATGAAGCCTTTATCGGAAAGTTCTTCGAGTTGGTTTGATAATTCTTGCATTTCCGACAAGGATAGATGATAAGGAGCCTTGGCCACGGGCATCGCGCCGGGCACAAGATCGATACGGAATTCAATTGATGAACGGGCGGAAGACCGGTGACATCATTGGAAAAGACGTCGAGGAAATCACGAACGATGGAAATATCTTGGATTTTCCTTTCCTTTTTGTCTTTTGTCACCGCGAGAGCTAGAAACGGAACATACTTTTGGCGCAAGTACTTTTGGGATTTGGCGCACGACATAAGATTCAACCTTCGAGAAGTAGTGTTTCCGAATACTTTAAGTATTTTACCGTTGACTAGCAGAATGCGAATGAATTTAGTGAAAAAAACGACTTTGGCACGGTGCAAAGATAACCAATCCATGCCTACTATGACATCAAAACTTCCCATTTGCATCGGGATGAGATCGATGAAGAATTTATGCTTGTAAAGAATGAGAGAACAATCGCGAACGACATAATTGATGGTAATAGAATTGCCATTGGCGACTTCAACGGAAAATGGTCAGGAAAGCTTAGTTCGAGGCATCGCAAGTTTCGACTCAAATTTCAAAGATATAAAACTTCTATCGGCACCGGTATCAAATAAAATAGAAGCCAAATGATAGTTCACCAAAAACATACCGTTCACGACATCGTTAGCCACTTGAGCTTGATTTGCATTCATCATAAAATCTCGCCCTTGGTTTCCATGATTGACTTGAGGTGCTTGTTGTGGAGGTGGAGGTGGTGCTTGAATTGCTTGGATGGGTTGAATGAGTGTTGCATTGAGTTGGGGAATTTGGGGTTGGTAAGTTCGGACTTGATAGGGTTGGGTTTGGTAGTATGGTATGGTCACGGTTTGGGCTTGATTGGAAAAGGTTAATCGAGGGCAATTGTTGCGGAAATGGTTAGGATCTCCATAATTGAAACAAGCTCGGGGTTGTTGAGGTTGGTTTGGTGGGTAGGGTGCATATCGGTTTTGGGCATTTTGGGGAAAAGTTCTTGGTTGGATAGGTTAGTTTAGTTGGTTAGTTCGGGTTCATTGGGCGGATCGGCATGTGGTGTGGAGATGACCAAGTCGGTTACAAATGGTACAATGGCGACAAGGCATATTTGGTGGGTGGTGAAGTTGACAAGTGTTGCATAGTGGGGCGGTACCGGTATATGGTTTTCGGTTTTGTGGTGGAGCTAGAGTTTGTTGTTGGGGTTGGGTGACGGAAAAGTTTCGGTAGTTGGATTTGGTTTTCTTGTTGTTTTGTTGTTGTTGTGACGGGATGAGTTAAAGTAGTTAGTGGCTTGTGGTGCGGGTTCAACCTTGGCTTGCTGTGCGGGCTCAGGCTTGGCTTTCTCACTCGGTTTCTTGAGGGTTAGATACATGATTTTCTAATAGCGCACCGGCTAAAATGATAGCGTCCTCAAGATTCACGGGTTTGCTACTCATGACGGAGTCAAGGATTTGCATCAGTAAACCCCCAATGTATTCTTCAAGCTCACGCTCGGTTGGGGTAACCAAATGAGGGACAAGAATGCTCAACTCAGGAAAAGGGAGTGAATAAGCGGCGTTATCACCACTTTCTTGTTTTAGGTTTCAAAATTCTAACTCAAGCTTTTGGAGCTCGTGTTTGGGACAAAATTTCTTCATCATAAGTGTCTTGAGATCGGCCCATGGAAGATCCATAACCGTATCTGAACCTTGGAGGTGCATAACACTACCCCACCGTGTTAGAGCGGTTTTTCTAAACATGATTGAAGCGAAATTTGTCTTTTTCGCTTCGGGGCATTTGCTATGTCGAAACACAAACTCAATCGATTCGACCCATTTCAACAAAGTAGTCGCACAATTGGTTCCAAGGAATTCGGACGGGTTGGCATTAGTAAATTACTTGTACAAATAGGATGCGGGTTTGGGTTCAACGGGTGCAACAACGGGTGTAGGTTGGGTAGCTTGGATTTGGGTTATAAGTTCGGTAATCACTGAGGCCATTTCATTTCACCACATCGAAAATGTCACATAACAATATTTAAAAGACAAATACAACATATATAACAAAATATAGCAATTCAAATATTGTTCATTTTTGCTAATATCCTAGAGGTATTTGGGACGTTTTCTTCTCCAAATCCATAATCAACCTAGATGTAAACTTTTAACATTTCATAAAATAAAGTTTATCAACTCAAAGGTTGGTGAGAAATTTATAAGTTTGAACATATAAGTATATAGTAAGAAAAGCCACAAAACTTATATACAACAGAATAAATAAGAGCAATAACTTGGATAAATAGATAAAATCGCTAATAGATTTACGTTAGCGACACCTTGCTATGAGAGGATGCCAAATAGTCTAGGAATTTATAGTTATCGTTAAATGCATTACGTTAACGACACCTTGCTATAAGGGGATGCCAAATAGTCTAGGATTTTATAGATCAACTAACCAAAAGCGATAAACACATAGGCATATTATCATAGAACACCAAATCGAGCAATTATTTAAGTAAGGTATACAAATAACGTTTGTGGTTTAAGACCCAAGTATAAAACATTTAGTTTAGATAAGATGAAATGTCACCCCCAAAACAAAAGATAGACAATGGGGGATGAATGTACTCACGTTCAAGTAATAAACTTGAAAGGTTGGTAATCTGAAGATTTAATGGAAAGACGGGTTTAACGTATGAAACCCAAATAAAAGAAAGCTTTGGATTTAGAAAAGTTGTCTTGAAATTCTTTAAATAAAATAATTGTTGCAAAAAGTAAATAATTAAAGCTCAAGGTTTAAAATGTAACTATTTAAGAATTTATAATAATAACCCTTTAAAATGTAAGTTTGCTCAAAACCGGGTTAAAGTATCTAACCTTAATATTTACTTAACCAATGTTAAGTAATAAGGTGGGAAAAATGCTAAAATGCAAGTTCCATTGGTATAAAGATACTAAAACGGGTCTTTAACGAGTGTTCGGGTTGTTGGTTCGGGTCCTGGTAATTGGTCAAACCCAAAGTCAACTATCCAAATATTAATTGTTATGAGATAACTCACAAAAATCCATAAATACTTAACCAAGTAGGTAGATCTATTGTTTTAGAACTAACAACGTACGTTAAGCGAGTGTTCGGTTTTGTCGGTCCAAACTTTGTTATGAGATCAAGTTGGATCCAACATATCCAAGTACTTAAGAAAATAATTAAAATCAGTTTGTAAACTATTTTTAAAGAATTATACAAGTCTTGATAGCTAAACACACATTTGTGTGTCTTAAGCGAGTAAAAATCAGATCGGTTCGGTTTCCATCTCACAACAAGTTCATAGATGGTTTCCACATACCCAAATAGATCTTGTATAATAATGTACAAATGAAAATATTTAAGTTCTACAACTAAAAAGTTAACAACAAGTCATTTAAGCGAAAGTTCAGTTTGGTTCGGTTTCCATCTCACAACAAGTTCATAGATGGTCTCCACATACCCAAGACTTATAAATGTGACTAACAAACTAAAATGAGCAGAAGTTAAGCATAAATAATATGTGCAAACAAGTTATGTGAGTGTATATATATCAAGAACACGAAGTCCTCCATGAAGCCTTGCCTTACGAGGTCCGAAACTTTACCAACCGGAGTCGGAGAAGTAACTACCAAAGGAAACAAGGGGTGTGCATTATATATATATATATGTTGTACCACTATAAACAAGTATTAATAAGACTACATAAGCTAATCATAATGAATGAAATAACTCAGTTTGACTTTTAGAAGTCAAACCTTCAAGAAAACTAAGAAAACAACATTTAGATCTTTGAATTTGAGAGAGTTTTTGGTGTTGTAGTAGGGATTAATGGGTGTATATGGTGATGCATATATAGGGTAAGTTGAAATGGTCAAGCATAAAGAGTTTTGCATGAAAACGGGGTGTTTTGGTCACATGTTTGCATAAAACAACACAAAAAACAAGCTGCTGATCTGACACTGGTCGCGCTACGCGACGCCCTAGGGTGTCCCCCTTCGCGCGGAGCGACGGGGTTGATTACGAGATTTTCCAAGTTTACAAAAATGACAGTTTTGGCCCCCGAAGTTCGTTTTAAGTGATTTTTACGCGTTTTAAAGACCGAAATGAATGTTTTCAAGACCCAACAAGTGTAAAACAATATTGTAATATAAAATCCATCATTTTGATTATATCCAAGGTTTCGGTTTACAAAACGTGTCGGTTTACATGATAAACGAATACAAATACAAATACAAATACAAACATGACCCGAAATTGATAAATGTCACAAAACACACAAGATAACCAGCTATAAGCCCTATTAATGCGCCACTTTTCTAATGTTTATGTTGCACTTCTTTTGACCACGTGCCACTTCCCATAGACTGCTAAATAATAGGTAAACCAAGTCCTTTAGTTGTTATACCTATTACACGACACCATTCAAAGAATACAATTGTTATTAAACAATAAGTACTGAAGATCCATGATCCAGATATAACCTGGAAAAAATATTTAAGGATATTCGATCCAGAAGTAACATAATGATAACATATCCTCAGCACAAATATATGTGCCCTAACAAACACGAGATGTTTTTATTGCTGAGTGTTCATGACAATCTCTTGGTTTTAATACATACATACATATATATATATATATATATAGAATAAATCAGAACAGTTGTGTATATAATTTTGGGATGTGTCGGTAGGCCCAACTATTACCCAAAAGTTCCCCTTAGTATTCTTAATTATAACCTTAACATATTCATAAACTTTATGGGATCTCATCTTGGGGGAAGCGGCAAAGCTAACATTCAATATGATATACGGAGGATTACCGTAATCTTTTTACTTTGATGTTGTGAGAATTTGGTGCGCTTAAAAGATAGCACATCACTCATTTTATGAAAATAAATTGAGTGGTGGCGCCCCACCAAAATTCCATCTTTTCATGAGCTTTGAATTATTTATATACATAGGGTATTAAAAAAAGAGAAAGTACAAATAAAAGATTCAAAAAGCATCCAAAAAAATAGCAAAAGAGGCCAAAGTTGTCCATACTAGACAGGGCTTAGAGTTTACGCGTTGCCAAGGGGATAGTGACTCTGAGGTTATCGGTATTGAGGCTTGAAATTTCATAGTCAATAAATAAAATTTTAGGTTTATATAGGACAAAGTCCAATAATATATAGGAATCAGCTCGTATGACCATCACATGACTAGTCATTTATAATTCCATCTAGTGCACTTTCTTCTTTCCATTAAAGAGTCAATTGCTCTCTATGTTTGAGATATGGTTAAGCTGAGCTGCCACTCTTGAGTGTGATTAGTTTACTAATTATTAATTTATACTTAATGCTAAATACAATTGGGATCTCGATGGGTTGGTGGTTGGGTTTAAAGTGGATCAATATATCGGTAATCGCGGTTAATACGTCAATTTGTTTCTATTGCTTTAAATAAAATAAAGTAATATATAAAACCGAGAGTTGTTATTTTCTTCTTGGGTATGATCCTGTGTATATTACATTTTCAAGGACAAAAAATGTTCAAGTGTGGGGATGTTTGATGTGCTATGAAATACACATATTTCCGTACTTGTTTTATCAAGCTTTTCGATGTGCTTTGGCTGTTGTTTATATGTATTCGATGGTTTTTACATGTTTATGTTTGATGTAGGATCATGGGTGATAAGAGCGTGGAAAACAAGTCTTAAAGTAATGGATATAGTTCACCCGAGGATTGGATCGAAGATGGAACGCGCATGCATAATGACCCGAAGGCCTGGCCGCGCTACACGGCCAGGTGAGACTTTCTGCTTGCGTGTGGTGGCGCCCCCATGCCCAATATGCTGCCCAAAATCATAAGCCTATACTATTTTGTCCTATATGGGCCTTGTGGGTTTGAGTTTTGACCTATTTTGGCTTGTTTAGCAAGTTTAAGGAATCTATGTATATATATTAAACCCTATGAATGAATTATTTTTCATTCTAGCAGCCACCACACCTGTTCTAGGGGAGAAACCAAGGAGGACAAGCTTGCGTCTATCTTTTATCCTTTGGTTGTCGGGTTTGAGTATTTTAACGATTTTAAGTTCGTTTTTAGTTTTTAATCATTCAAACCTTTTGTAATCAGATTTATATGACCATGTTCATCACTTTTATATATATTTGCTACTGTTCATTGATTATGATTGGCTAGATTGGTTAGAATCACCTAGGTTTGATGTTTAACGGTTTAAATTAACTAGTTTAGGGTGCTTAATTAGTGGTTGATTGTTTTTATATTGTAAAGTTCATATTTTCTGATTTTATTATGTGTATACCTGCTGCCCTAGATGTGTCTTAGGTTGCACGTGCCTCGTGTGATTGATTATTGCATGAATTAGTTTTGTGTAGTTGTTAATTACATAATATGACATTCGTCAATTTCGAGTTCTATTTGTATTCGTTTATCATGTAAACCGACCCGATTTATATACCGAACATTTTAAATATATAAAATATTGGATTTTATGTTACTAAATCATTCTCACTTGTTCAATTTGAAATTCCCTTTTACGGATTTGAAAACGGCTTTAAAACGACTAAAATACATCAAAAACGAACTTCCGGACGCGTAACGAACAACGAAAGACGAGCTGACCAACCCCACCCCTAGGGAACGCCGCGCCGCGCGACTACTAAGGGGCAGGGGTTCGCGGGTGGCAGCCTCAGGTCTGCATATATTCGTTTTTCTTGTTGTTTTGTGCTTTGCTTGTTTATTTAACCAACCTATTTGCATGTAAACATAAAAGAGAAGTTTGCAAAGAAGCTTTGACCCTTACCCTATATATACACACCCATCTCCTTCATTTTTACACTTGCTACATCTCCAAATTCTCTCTAAATTCTCCATAGATACAAGGTTGTTTATTTATGTGTTCTTGAAGGTTTGACTTCCAAATGTCAAACCAAGTTTAATCTTTAATTCTAATTAGCTTATGTAGTCTTATTTTTATTTGTTTATGGTGGTACAACATATATATAATACACACCCCTTGTTACCTTTGGTAGTTACTTCTCCGACTCCGGTTGGTTATGTTTCGGACCTCGTAAGGCAAGGCTTCATGGAGGACTTCGTGTTTTTGATATATACACACACACATAACTTGTTGCAGATATTAATCTTGTTTAACATATGCTCTTTTTAGTTTGTTTGTCATATTTATGAAGTTTCATGGTGGGGGTTTGTTGAGACTAACCTCGGTTTAACCGTAAATAGTCCAAACTGGAACCGAACTTGTTAGATGTTTTGTTAAATAGTTGTTTTAAACATGCTTTATGTTAGATTTAAGTTTCTAAAAATCATTTATACACGTTCTTGGTTATTTGGGCATGTGGAGACCATCAAGGAACGTATTGTGAGATGTAAACCGAATCGATCCAATTTTCACTTGCTTAAGACACACAAGTGTGTTTTTAGCTATCAAGACTTGTATATTTCTTTAAAAATACTTTACAAACTTATTTTAATTATCTTCTTAAGTACTTGGAAATGTTGGATCCAACTTGATCTCATAACATAGTTTGGACCGACAAAACCGAACACTTGCTTAACGTAAGTTGTTAGTTCTAAAACAATAGATCTACATACTTGGTTAAGTCTTATAAAGTTTTATTGAGTTATCTTATAACATTCATTATTTTGGAAGGTTGACTTTGAGTTTGACCAATTATCAAGACCCGAACCAACAACCCGAAACACTCGTTAAAGACCCGTTTTAGTATCTTTATCCGAAAGGAACTTGCATCTTTTCATTTTTCTCACCTTATTACTTAACATAGGTTAAGTAAATATTAAGGTTAAATACTTTAACCCAATTTCGATCAAACTTACATTTTAAAGGGGTTATTATTATAAATTCTTAAATAGTTACATTTTAAACCTTGAACTTTAATTGTTTACTTTTTGCAACAATTGTTTTATTTAAAGATATTCAAGACAACTTTTCTCAATCCAAGACTTCCTTTTATATAGGCTTCATACGTTAAACTACTCGTTCCGTCAAATCTCCAAATTACCAACCTTTCAAGTTTATTACTTGAACGTGAGTACTTTCATACCCCGTTTTCCATGTTTTGTTTTGGAGGTGTTATTTCATACTTATTCAACTAAACGCTTTATAATTGAATCTAAACCAACAAACGTTGTTGTATACTTTACTTAAATAAATGCTCGATTTGGTGTTCTATGCTTACATGCGTATATGCTTATGTGTTTACCGCTTTTGGAAGGTTAATTCATAAATCCGTGAACTATTTGGTATTATCTTATAGCACGGTGCCGTTAATGTATTCTTATTAATGACCTCATGAAATCCGAATCTATCTGGTATTCTCTTATAGACGGTGCCGCTAATGTATTCATATTAGCGACCTCATTTTATCCAAGTTATTGCTTTTATTTATTGTTTCTCGTATACAAGTTTTGTGGCTTTTTATTACTATATACTTATATGCTCAAACTTAAGAATTGCTCATCAACCTTTGTGCTGACAAACTTTATTTTATGAAATGTTGCAGGTTTGACTTTTTTTTACTCGAGGACTTGACGAAAAACGTTACCAAGACTATTAGGATATTATTAAAACGAACAATATAATTGTTACTTGTATTCAATTTGTTGTATGAACGAGATGTGTTGTTTATTGATTTATGAAATAAAATGAGTTGTTTAAAAATTGTCACTTTAAATAATGTCTTGTGTATTTGTCCAATCACGTTGCACCCCGGCATGTTCCGCCGCCTTTGGCCGGGGTCTGACAGATTGGTATCATAGTTACAAGACTATAAGATAAGTGGTTAGATGTAACAACCTAGTATAGTTTTTACTTTATGATCCTTATACGTGTTGCTTATACGTGTTTACCCTTGATTGTACAATACACTTGTTTATTTATATACTTATTTATTTCATCAAATCGTATATATATACACAAATACTCGAAACATACTAAGGTATCCTTACATTCCTTTTGATAAATTTGAAATATACTCATACATGCATTTTCATAATAATCTAAGGTATCGTGACCTTACCGCAAAAACATTAGTTTTATTGTGTTTTATGGATCACGAGCTTAACTTGGATCCCGTTATTTCAAATCTCCTTAAAGATTGCCTCATATGTGATGACCACTTTATGTTGTCGAATGCGGGCGTTCCGATCGCCATCCTAATTTTCAGTGTTGAAACAATAGAACCACGGTGGCTCGTGGACAAGTGATTTGACATGACGTTGTATTCCGATTTATTATATTTGTTACAATCGTTATTTGAGTCTAAAACATGAACAAGACGCTGAGGTACGTGCATATGTTTAGACTCCAACAAGGTATTATTTATATGTAAAAAGGTTTTGAGTGTCGGAAATATCAAGTCATGGTGATTCATGCACGATTTTTCCGCCTTTAAATCTTAAGTCATTATTTACAAGTTTCAAGGATTTAAATAAATTTTTCCTCTATTTAATCATACTAATCCTCAATCACAAAATTCTCATTTATATAAATTCTATTTGACCGATATGATTCAATCTAATATGTTTTGATTTCACATGGTAAAGTTTTTTTTTAAACAAATTTAATCACTTTGATTTCACCGCGATTTTTGCTACAAAAATTTATTTATCATGATCTCTTCAGTGTAAGAAATATATATATATATATATATATATATATATATATAGGGGTGGGATCTAGAGAGAACTCCTCTTAAAGAGAGAACTAGAGAACTACTAAAGAATTATTTTTAACTATTTTTAAAAAAATATTTTGTGATTTTTTTTCTTTCCTCCTTCTAATAAGATGGTATTGATACTAAAAAAAAAGTCTTGTCAGTGTAGTACTGTAGTGCATATGTGCACTAATGCCTATTTCATATATATAATAGTGTTTTATTGCATATAATATAACACAATTGCATTATACAATACACACTATTGAATATATGCAAATACGACACTTATAATTGTATGCAAAACACATTATCGCATATATGTAATACAACACTAATGCACATATGCACTATATCGATTTTTTTTAATTTTTGTACATAATATAACACTATTGCAAATAAACAATACAAACAACTATATATATGCTATTCAACACTATTTCAAATATCAAAAAGCACACTATTGCACATATGCATTATAAAAAAAAATCGGTGTATTGCATATATGCATTACTCGTTAATTTTTTATTTTTTTATTTTTTTGTGGTGAAGAATAACAACATATTAGAAGGATGAAAGAAAAAAAAATTAAAAATATTTTTTTAATTAAATTAAAAATACTTCACTACTAGTTCTCTAGTTCTCTCCATAAAATGGAGTTCTCTCATGATCATCTACCTATATATATATATATATATATTTCTTACATTGAAGAGATCATGATAAATAAATTTTTGTAGCAAAAATCGCGGTGAAATCAAAGTGAGTAAATATATATAGGGAGAGGATCATGAGAGAACTCCATTTTATGGAGAGAACCAGTAGTGAAGTATTTTTAATTTAATTAAAAAAAATATTTTTAATTTTTTTTCTTTCATCCTTCTTATATGTTGTTATTCTTCACCACAAAAAAATATAAAAATATAAAAATTAACGAGTAATGCATATATGCAATACACCGAATTTTTTTATAATGCATATGTGCAATAGTGTGCATTTTGATATTTTAAATAGTGTTGAATAACATATATATAGTTGTTTGTATTGTATATATGCAATAGTGTTATATTATATATAAAAATTAAAAAAATTCGATATAGTGCATATGTGCATTAGTGTTGTATTACATATATGCGATAATGTGTTTTGCATACAATTATTAGTATCCTATTTGCATATATTCAATAGTGTGTATTGGATAATGCAATTGTGTTGTATTATATGCAATAAAACACTATTTTATATATGCAATAGGCATTAGTGCACATATGCACTACAGTACTACACCGACAAGTTTTTTTTTTTTTTAGGAACAACATCATCTTATTAGAAGAAGGAAAGAAAAAGAAATCACAAAATATTTTTTTAAAAATAGTTAAAAATAATTCTTTACTAGTTCTATAGTTCTCTCTTTAAAAAAAGTTCTCTCTAGATCCCACCCCTATATATATACATATATATATATATATATATATTATTAATACCTATATTTTGAACTATTTATAACGACTTTTAATATGTCATCTTTGTTCATTTAGACTTTTTATAAACAAAATTCTTATCACATAAGTTTCGTTATACAAAAAAAAAAGAGAGAAAAAGGTTTCATAATAAATTTTACCTTAAATTTTCAAGTAAATACTCATTTCATAAATTTTAAATTTTCTTTTAAGTATATGTACATGATTTCATAAGAATTTTATTTTTGTAATGATCCCGTCTATTTTAAACTAACATGACACAATACCAATTATTTAAATTCTCATGACGTTTTAATTTCACTATTTTATATAATACACTTTGTAGAATTTTCATTTCCCAAATCTATATTCATAACAACCTTTATTATGCAATTTTTGGTTCACTATAAAATTTTCACAAATAAAATTTGCATTATACGATTTTCCTCGTTTTGAATTTCTTATGGTAGTTTCGCCTTGATTTTTCAAGAAATTCACAAACTTAAAGCTTGTAAATTCCTTGAAATCCTCATGCAAAACTTCATAGAAATTCTATTTTAAAGACATAAACCGTTTATGCCGATTTCTCGATTCATAATGCCGGTCATTTTAACTTTCCGTGACATTTTCGTTATACGTTATTAAATAACGAACTTGGTAAAAATTTTCATTACGCAAATTTCTATACTCAAAACAAACTTTCATCATTCATATTGATACCTCGTAACAAATTTCGACATTCAAATTCACTTATTCTTTTATATCTATTTCCTCATACGCAAGGAATTCTGTTTTGATCTTTATAAAACTTATTTTGCTTCCTCATGACAATCGACACTTATTTTTATAATAAACTTCAAAATGCAAACTCTATTAACTTAGTTTCCCACGATATTTTTCACTACTTAATTTTAAGCATTTCAAGAACGATTTACATTACGCTGGGTGGTTTATTTCAAATTTTCTCGAAAATTATCTTACAACTTAAGCCGACCCGACTTATCGTAACAACTCTTGTTTTAGTGTAAGAAAAATTTAAGTATTTTCTTTTTAATATTTTTCTATTATATAAACTTAAATCTTAATATTTTTCTCTTTATTTTATATAAAACTTTACGATTCAAAAATAAAATCGTGGGAACCTCCTAAATAATTCTCTCTAACTATTATGACAACCCTTTCACAAACATGAGTTTGCTAAACGAGAACAATCCATGATGGTTCGCGAAAGTTACGTTTTCACGTCAAAAATATTAATTTGTAGTTTTATCACCAAAAGTTTCTTGAATGTTTCAAACATTATTTATAAATTATGAATTTTCAATTTAAAACTTATTATTAGTTAAAACTCCCCTAAGCACAACCCCAAGTTTCCAAACCCACGTACTCCAACTCAACCTACCACCTTAAACCAACCATCCTTACACTTCAAAAGTTTCCCGCACACCCAAATCTTTTCTTGATATGAACAAAAACCTAAACATCCAAAAGTATATCCTCACGTACTCGAACCCCATGCAAATCCAAGATATACACAATCAACCCAACAAAAGGCCCTAATTACTGACACTTTTACGTCACAAAAACCTATCAAACTCACTTTCTTGATACTTCAATAACTCCGACAAACCCATCCACAAATGCCTTAGACATATACAAACCAAAGTTTATCCAACTATGACTCGATCATTCAATCCTTGCTATGTCAAATCACAAACCATGTCGCCACACCATTCCGATCCAACCATAGGTTTGATATCAAAATTAGCAACCTCAAATACTCCTTACGAAATACATGTATAAACCGAAACTCAAACCAAACTAGTCAAGATCAAATTATCCAACCCATCAACTTAACCCGAGCTCAAATAAGCAAAACCTCACCTAAATAGCCAACCACTACTCACACAATCATCTAAGCCTAACCCACTCAAACGACCTAAATTCAACGAAACTCATCAACCCAACACAAGAAAACCCAACTACGCAAGCCAACCGAAATACACTCACCTTTCACCAAATTTTCGAACCAGTCACCGTTCGAAGCCTAAAACCCCTCTCTACGCACGCAAGCTTCGTTTTACCCTTAAATATTTTTATGTATATATATAAAACAAGTATATTCATAACAACCTCATGTGTTCAAATAATCACTTATAGATTATAAACTCTTTCAAGATTAACGATTTTACTTATTGTCCAAATCTTATAAATCATCTTTCAAAAATCTAAGATTGTCATGACAACAAAATTCTATTATGAGGATTTGTTTTCAAAGGTTATTAAACGATTATATGTGTGATTTCAAGATTTTAAACATTGTCACTTAAGGTGATAAATCTCATAAAAAAAACTTTATAAATACAAGGTTTCATTTTGAAAGTTGAACGCAAGGTTGATTCAATAACAAATTACAACTTTCACCATCGTGCATAAACTCAATGACCATGGCTTTGCAAATATTTTTGGGACGCATTTATAAATGATTTATACTTCATATTGCGACAAAAATTTTGTTCAATAACGATTTACACGAACTATTATCTTTTATTATCGCAAGCATCATTTCATAAATATTTTTCATCACAAGTACTTTATGTATACAAATTCCTTTAACAATTTGGCTTACAAGATTCATATTTAGTAATGATTTAAATGTTTCTCTAGCTACGCGCTACCGCGATGCTTTATTATTTTATTCATTTTCTTGGAAATGTTTGAACAGCTTTACTTAAGACTTCATTTTCAATTTCATTATATTATTTTCAAGAGTATATGATACGTGACTTACATATTTCATCGTTTATACGAGTCTCACTGTTATTACGATTTACTTTTACATTGATAAGATGTTTCGATGGTAACTTTATGCACATGAGATTTCATTTTGTGTCTTGATTATTCATGACCAAATCCAAAAAATTCAATAACATTTTGTGTAATACTTTCAAAACCTTAATTTCATTAAAATTTCGTTTATCTTTTAAACGATATTTTCACGACTATGTTATCATATCTGAGCATTTATGTAAACACGATTCTATGCATTATTCTACCTCGTTCCATTTAATCTATCAAGCGGCCTATGTGTGGTTGTCAGTAAGTTACTATAATGACGATTATATAAATGGTTTCACAATAGTGGTCATATTCACATTTTATCACATTTCATCGATTGTTTTGGTTGTTAATCAAATGCTATTTTATTTATGTTGATACACGTATGCGTCACCCCTAGAAACTCACATCATTCTCATGTTATTACATTCTACGCAATCGTATTCTCAATTACTTATAACCTCAAGTTTGTTCACGTATGAAACTCATCGTACGCTATTATTAATTGTAACGTCGTTTACCCCGACCTCATGCACTCATTTATTGGGCTTCTCATTTACACCTATCGAATTTTTTTCATTTTCACTCTTTGGACTCTCGTTTTCATTTATTGGACTTCTTACTTCTATCGGAGTTCTCATAATTAAAATTTCACTTATCGGATTTTATACTAATTTAGTGACCCGACTTTCAACCAGGGATTTTAATGATTTATATATTCTTTCACACTGAAGACATTTGACTTCAAATCTCGTTTCGTAATTGTTTGCCCTAAATTCCATATTATTCGATCTTCCTTACTTAATTAAACCAAATTAATATTTACACCTTGGTTTATATTTTTGGATTTAATTGTTTCAGTTATTTATTCCATTTTATACTTATTTAAAAAGTCAACCCCAAAAAAAAATTTCCAACCGTTGGTATTGTTTTATCAATGTTTGTAAAATTTAACAAGCCTTATGTACATTTCTAATGTTTTAGATTTTAAAATAAATATGTCCCTTAAACCACACAATGGAACGAACCATGTGGACTATACGGCGATCAAATAATTAGGGGTGCACACTTAATTATCGGAATCTGTATGGAAGCCATAGTAAGTGCGGTTGTGTGCTCAGACCCGATAATGGTAGCGGAAAAAAGATGGAAATGCGAATCATGATAAAGGCATGCTGGATACGCCCACGGTACATCCTATATATAAGTGTCTTTATTATGTTTCTCATTTGTAGCGTTTTTCGAATCATGCAAGGATTTGACGTTATTCTTTGCTTAAAATTTTTCATGAAATTGTTTTACTAAAAGCGAAATTCGTTAGTAATTACCTTTTCTTTGAGTTTAATTTTAATTTTGGGATGAAATTTTTAAAAAGTTGGGGATACTGTGACATTCGTCAATTTCGAGTTCTATTTGTATTCGTTTATCTATTCGTTTATCACGTAAACCGACCCGATTTATATCCCGAACATTCCAAATATATAAAATATAGAATTTTATGTTAATAAATAATTCCCACTTGTTTAATTTGAAAAAACCATTTTACAGATTCGAAAACGGCTTTAAAACGACTAAAATACATCAAAAACGAACTTCCGGACGTGTAACAAATAACGCAAGACGAGCTGACCAACCCCACCCCTAGGGAACGCCGCGCGACTACTAAGGGGCAGGGGTTCGCGGGTGGTGGCCTCAGGTCTGCATATATTCGTTTTTCTTGTTGTTTTGTGCTTTGCTTGTTTGTTTAACCAACCTATTTGCATGTAAACATAAAAGAGAACTTTGCAAAGAAGCTTTGACACTAACCTTATATATACACACCCATCTTCTTTATTTTAACACTTGCTACATCTCCAAATTCTCTCTAAATTCTCCATAGATCCAAGGTTGTTTATTTATGTGTTCTTGAAGGTTTGACTTCCAAATGTCAAACCAAGTTTAATCTTTCATTCTAATTAGCTTATGTTGTCTTATTTTTATTTGTTTATGGTGGTACAACATATATATAATACACACCCCTTGTTACCCTTGTATATTTCTTTAAAAATAGTTTACAAACTGATTTTAATTATCTTCTTAAGTACTTGGAAATGTTGGATCCAACTTGATCTCATAACATAGTTTGGACCGACAAAACCGAACACTCGCTTAGCGTACGTTGTTAGTTCTAAAACAATAGATCTACATACTTGGTTAAGTCTTATAAAGTTTTATTGAGTTATCTCATAACATTCATTATTTTGGAAAGTTGACTTTGAGTTTGACCAATTATCAAGACCCGAACCAACAACCCGAAACACTCGCTAAAGACCCGTTTTAGTATCTTTATCCCAAAGGAACTTGCATCTTTGCCTATTTCCCACCTTATTATTTAACATAGGTTAAGTAAATATTAAGGTTAGATACTTTAACCCGGTTTCGAGAAAACTTACATTTAAAGGGGTTATTATTATAAATTCTTAAATAGTTACATTTTAAACCTTGAACTTTAATTGTTTACTTTTCGCAACAATTGTTTTATTTAAATATCTTCAAGACAACCTTTCTTAATCCAAGACTTCCTTTTATTTAGGCTTCATATGTTAAACTCATCGTTCCGGCAAATCTCCAAATTACCAACCTTTCAAGTTTATTACTTGAACGTGATACTTTCATACCCCGTTTTCCATCTTTTGTTTTGGGGGTAACATTTCATACTTATTCAACTAAATGCTTTATACTTGAATCTAAACCCACAAACGTTGTTGTATACTTTACTTAAATAAATGCTCGATTTGGTGTTTTATGCTTACATGCATATATGCTTATGTGTTTATCGCTTTTGGAAGGTTGATTCAACTATCTGGTATTCTCTTATAGCACGGTGTCGTTAATGTATTCTTATTAATGACCTCATGAAATCCGAATCTATTTGGTATTTTCTTATAGACGGTGTCGCTAATGTATTCTTATTAGCGACCTCATTTTATCCAAGTTATTGCTTTTATTTATTGTTTCATATACAAGTTTTGTGGTTTTTATTACTATATACTTATATGCTCAAACTTATGAATTTCTCACCAACCTTTGTGTTGACAAACTTTATTTTATGAAATGTTACAGGTTTAACTTTTGTTGACTCGAGGACTTGACGAAAAACGTTACAAAGACTATTAGGATATTAGTAAACGGACAATATAATTGTTACTTGTATTCAATTTGTTTGTATGAACGAGATGTGTTGTTTATTGATTTATGAAATAAAATGAGTTATTTAAATATTGTCACTTTAAATAGTGTCTTGTGTATTTATCCAATCACGTTGCACCCCGGCATGTTCCGCCGCCTTTGGTCAGGGTGTGACACATAACCTGGTTAATACTTTGTGTGTTAATTGAGATTGTTAGACGTCACCAATACGGTTTATGTTTCCTGAGTCATTAAAGTAAGTGATTTCACCACCTTTGATTTGGACCAATAACATAGGTGTCGGATTATCTTGCTAGTTAGTTGATCGGGTTTTTCGTTGCGAGACCACGCACGGTTTTCCCGCTGTCGGCTAGTTTAAGTTTGTAAGTTGTGTTATTTAGTCCTTAATATTGAATTACCCCTCTTCTCCTAGGTTTGTAAAATCTCAAGCCTTAGTAAGATCTGTAACTTAGACGTGGACCAAGTGATGAGTTATTAGGGTACGTAGATTAACAATCATGAATTAAAAGATATCTAGACGTCGTTAGGGATTTTTTGTAAAACTGACCGTAGGGAACTAGTTGCCTTGACCTCACCTATGTTAGCCTATTTTTAGAACTCTGGTTTCAACCACATGTTAGCACCTGTGTGTCATCTTATAGTCGTTAAGTCATCCTACCTAGGTGATTCATTTTCTTATTATCGTTAGTTCCGTTAAGTTTCACAATTAGTTAAGTTAATTAGTTAAGTTAGTTTTAAATAAATAAGATAAATAAATATATTATTTAGGCATGACTTGGTTAGGGTTTAGTATTTGAGCCACTTCACGTGTCTTCGTGTTCGATACTCGGACTTACTAGATTGTGCTACTACGCGACCTGTCGTTTGTGTGAAGCTTAGATATGTTATCCGTTTTAGTTTAAGACTTAGTTTTGAATTGCGAGAATTAGTTATATATATATATATATATATATATATATATATATAGCTTTTCGCACATCAGAAGCCTATCTAAATTAGTTCAAGAAGGTATTCAATGAAAAAGAGGAATTCATTTAAAACTACAAGAAGGTTGCTGTGAATCAAGAATGTGAGCTTGTGTTGAATAATGAAGACACAAAAGAAGATGAAAATGAAGAATCTATTGAAGTTAAAGTTTCCATGAAAGATCAAGAGTCTAGTGAATCATTTGAATAAAACTCAAATATTTCAAGTTGAAAGTGTTCAAGTTGTGGGAGTAACAAGGGTAAAGAGAAGAAAAGAAAGAATACAAAGGGCAAGATTCCTAAATAGCCCAACAATACACCAAAAATGAAAAAACATAATGAACAAATGAGAAGAAACCACAAACCATATGATATTTGCGAAGGATCTCAAAGAAAGAAGAACATTGAAATAACATAAACATTCAGAAGTCCATAAAAGAAAGAAAATACTTCAATAAAAAGAGATGAAGCATAAATAAAAAGAAAAATTGAGTATCCACCCATTTACCCAGTTTTATCAAATCATGAGCTCTTTGACATTGGAGATGTTGAATATTTTGCAAGAAAGTTTGTGAGCCTAATGAAAGACAAGAAAATGAATGAAAGAAAAGTAAAACTAGAAAATGTCAAGTTCGTCAAAGGATCTAATGATAAGAGTAGTGAAAAGATCAATGTTTTTCAACCTATCTCAACAGACTTTGGAAAGCCCATCACTCGTCAGAAAACCATTGGTGTAGAACCTCCAAGTCCTAGTGAAATATACAAAAGAGAAACAGGGAAAGGTTTGGTGCAGAATATGTGATATTTATGGTCATCACACAGATTCATGTCAAGAAAGAATCATACCAGAACCTTTCACTGTTCCTAACACTACACTCTATGGTCAAGACTCCGGTTTGTATAAAAAGAAATATGAAGAGTAGTTACAAAAGGGTATGCAAGTTAATGATGGAGATTATGAAGAAAAGAAAACGTTAAGTGATGTGTTTGTAAAGAAAAAGAATATGTATATGAAAAGGTTGGAGAAGAAATCATCCTTTAAATCTCAGAGTTCAGAATACTCATTTGACTCTGAAGATTAAAATTCAGATGATGGAAAAAGACAATTCAAGAAGAAAGTTTTCAAGAGAAAGAAAGCAAAAGAATTGAATGGTGATGAAAAATTCTTGTTGAAAAGTGGTTTAGAACCAAGAGGGTTCTTGTGGAAGCCCATGGATGAGACTCCAAACTGATTATTAAAAGGGAAACTGTAATTGAAGAATGCACAAGCCTAATTCCCTACTTTGGAAGGATGTTTGAGACAGGTTATGAGACTGATGAGTCTTGTGAACTAGTCTATGAGGATCAAAAACCAAATCCAATTACTGCTATAGTTTCAGATGATTTTCAAGCTAGCATAGCTTGTGATTCATGACTCAACTAATTAACTTTATTTTCAACTGTTCAAGAACAATCCACAGAAGTCATTGATGTATGGTATATGGATAGTGGATGTTCCAGGCACATTACATGTGATAAAAGATCACTGGTTAATGTTGAACCCTTTCATGGATCTAGCCACATCGGTACATCAATTATACAATATGAACACGAGATCGATCAATACGTTAAATACATACTTTATAGATAAATATGGATGAATACATAATGGTGAATAATAATAAGTTATGGAGAGAATTAACTTAGATCTAGGATCTCTCACATCTCTGATATGTGTGATCACTTACAAATGAGCATGGATTAGCCTATTTATAGGCAGTATGCTCCCATTCTTTAAGTGAAGCCTAATTCGTTATATATTCATAACGAATTAGACACCATTCGTTATGCTTTCATAACGAATGGGCTCATACCTTAATGAACTAGTCTAGTTAACTAACGAATGGACCTCATTCGCTATACAATCCAAAGAGAATGGGCCATTTTACATTAAATAAACAACCTAGACTATCTATAACTTAGTCGATTGCTACAGACACCAAAACCGTGCACTAACAGACACCCCTTTTCCATAGCTATCGAATACTTTAATCTTGAATACTTTAAATGCAAATCACCGGTCACAAAACCGTGCATTAACAGTTAGTTATAAAGAGTAATTTGAAGGCCCAATTGCTTTTGGATGTGATAAAAAGGGAGGGAAATTAATGGGCAATGGTGTTTTGGTCAAAAATCAGTTTAAGGATAATGTAACCAAATTTGTTTAGTGAGGTATAGTGCTTGTATAACAATGATGAATTTATAAACGAAATATGGACGAACACAGAGATTTGTTACGAGGAAAAGCCATTGACCGTAATAGGATCACCGACACAAAAACCCCGGGTGATGGCAAATGTCTATCACCACTATATTAATCAAGAAAATAAGGTTACAAGGATTGGAAGTCTTGATCAGCGATTACAAATGCTTCTAAGTGTGTGTATGTTGCTATATTTATAGAGAAAAGTCGTGAATGGTGTTGTGTAATGTGTATGATATCAACCCTAGCTGATCATGCTTCCTTAAATACAAAAAATATATAGACAAGAAGTCCTATTTTTATGCCACCTTCCCTCTATATTTGATACACTTATTTGACCACGTGCTAGGCCACTTAGAGGGCGAAATAATAGGTTAGACCATGTCTCCAGCCGTTATACCTATCAAATATATTAATATATAAAGAGAATAACCGTTAGTATATAACAAGTACTAAGGATCCTTGATCCTGATAGAATCTGGAACACATTCTAAGGATAACTGATAACGTATCCACAGTGTCAAATTTCTGTGCCCTAACAATTTCCCCCAAAATGGCGGTTGTGATAAGATCATAGCTGTCATTTTGCCGTTGAATTCAAACTTCCTGAAAAAACATATGAGATTTGACAAGCGATATATAATTATCATATATCTATGGAGTTTCCTTGGGAACTTCCCATCCGGCTATATATCCAATACCTCTTGTTTTCCCTTCAAATCATGAAGAACTAGTAACACTTGTTTAACCCGGGTGGAATAACGTATTCTTCATCTAATGATTTTATTTTTGCTTTTCAGTTGACAACGTTGCTTTGCTGGCTGATCTTCCTGGATCAGAGGAGAAGGTGAAGAAATTCCTTTCGCTGGATCCTGAGATTAGGACCTTTCAATCCATAGCTACCGAAGCCATTCAAGAATCGATTTCAGAATTAATAAGCAATATGTCAAGTAAGAATTTTAATAATATTATTTGATATTAATTGAGAATAAGAGAGGACTTATATTTTATATTGTATTTTGTAGGTGCTCGGAAATCTGGCAAATCTGCTTCCCAGTTCTCTTTGGAAGGCATGTACTTTCTTATCTTGTAGAAGGAGACCCCAAAGACCACGCCAGTCCATGAACCACGTCCGGTAACAACTCGCGCTGAGAATGGAGCTTTCAAGAGAAAGAAGACCCGTTTGAGGCTGGAAAGTATCTCATCACTACCGTAAGGATCCTTTATAATTTTTATATAATCTTGTGGATCCAAAATCCTTTTGAACTTATTTTGCTGTAACGTATAGGCCATGGATTCCGCCAGGAGCTACTATGACAAGATGGTCAAGGACTATGTAGAGACCCTGTCAGGGATGAGGGCCATGGCTGCTGCTAAGGACAAGAAGATCTCCAAGCTGACCAAGGAAAAAAAGTAAGCTGAGGAACACGCATCCTCAATCGAGGCTCAGCTTCAGGAGGAGGTGACCCGTGCTACTAACAATTCAAAAATCTGGGCCGCCAAGTCTGTTCTTGTAGGTTCCCAGCCGGATCTACACGAGATATCTCGTTCTACGTAGGTGCGGAATCCCTACGTAAGACGTTACGAGCGTAGAAGACAAAACGATTAAACACGTAACAATAAACACAAACACGTTATATTGCAACCGTAAACACGTGATACAAAGATCACCAAATACAGACTCTCTCTAGCTCGTTTTCTGAATAATGAACTCGTTCAATTCTAATAAACTTAAGCCGTAACCTAAGTTTATATAATCACGACAACTTCGCCTGGCATGTTCAGGCGAAGTTGTCTCTAACTTCGCTTGTCTAACAAGTTCGCCTATATCAGCGAACTTGTTAGCAACTTCGCTTACATACAAACTCAAATCCAAACGACTCGATTACAGACACTAGACACTGAACTACTGACATCATGTACCAACAGACTCCCCCTTGGCAGTAGCTTCAACTCTTTATCTTCAAACACGTGTCTTGTAATCTTCAACGACCTTGCATCTTCATCTTCAAGCATGAACTCCTTCGCGTACACACACTGATACAATTCTTTGATATTTCTTCGCTTCGTCTTTCCAAGCAGGAATATAAAAGATTTTCTTCTCATTCAGCACCTGCAGATCAGCTTGCGACAAGTTCACTAGATGCATCGGATCATAAACTCTTAGCAGCTCTTGTTCATCTTCGTCCTCCATCACTGCTTCAGCTGTTTCACAATCAACATACCACCACTTTAGATCTTTGAGCACATCCTTGGGCATCTGTTTCATCGGCACTTCTTTAAGGCACCGGATCGGCTTATACTTCATAATCATCCAAGGTTTACCATCTGCTCTCAATCCACGATCTTTGTCTTCGATAAGTTTTCCCTTTTGTGGTTTCAACAGCTCAAACTTCTTCTCTTTTATACTTTCCTTCCAAACAATCTTCCCAATAACTCTAGCCATATTATCATCACTTCGGTTTATCAATCCCAATCTGGCTAAGTCTTTCACCTCACATTCTGGCAGTGTATTCAATGATCTCAAAAGTCTTTTGAAGTACTGAACGCCATCATATCTCTTAATCACGAAGAGCCTCAACTGCTCATCGTATATCCAGCAAATAATCCCTTTTCTCGCTTCAGCATAGCCTCTAATGTTGTAACTCTTCTTGAACATTGTAGGGACCGCTGGTTTCTTCGTTTTTACAAACCATTGAGCATAGCCTTCTTTCCATCTAGGCCGCTCTTTCCCATTCAGTCTCATCATTCCCAATCTCTTGACTCATATCTGCCTTATCTACTTCTGGTATCTCATGCTCCACATTCTCCTCTACTATCTCTCCCTCTTCAATATCATTATCAATCACTATCTCTGCACCAATCTTCTCTATCTCATCCACCGGTAATACATCATCATCACCTATATAGTCATCATCCATCTCCTCAACCTCCACAACCACCACATCATCATCACCAGCTGCAGTTGTCGACTCCCCCTGAGTTGTGGAAGTCCCAAGAGCTTGATCAGTTCTTGGCAACTCACCACCTGCATCTTTCGATGCATTGGGATCATCGTCTCTATCATTTCGTCTCTTGGTCCTCAACTCATCGCCTTTACAGCTCGTCTCCCCCTGAGATGCCAAGAACTCCTTCAGAGCATCTATGATTTTTCCATGTTCTACCAGCAGGGACGACTGCATCTGATTCTCTGCAACTAGGCGTTGAATAGCCTGGGTCTGGATAAGATTTATCCTTGATTGTTCTGCCACGACCCGTTCAAGTGCTGCTATTCGTTCTGAGTCTGATAAAGTTGCATCGAAATCAAACCTCAGATGTGATATATCTTGAGTGTACTGAGGAGGGATTTCCGATGTAACCGGGACCTCAGAAGTAGGCAAAGATGTAACCGCAGGTGGTATCGTCACCGATAACCCTGCAGTGGCCACAACCGTCGACTCAATAAAGTGTGCCACGACCTCCGTTGGAGTAACAGTCGGCGGCGGCAACGAAACGATCTCCGGAGTCGATAGTTGGAATGAAGTTGGTGGGAGGCCAAAGGCAGATGAGGTAGCCACCACGGGAACGTCCGTAGCGCTTAGCCTTGTAACCTGTAATGTTGAGGGAACCATTGTCATACCGGACAGGGACGGTGGAGTGAAAAATACCACCCTCGAGCTCTCACCGGCTCCCGATCCCGCACCTGTCCGTTCCCTTCTTGATCTCCGAATCAACTGTTGTACCTCTTCCTCGTAATCTGACTCGCTATCATCATCAGTTCTCTTTCTTTTCCCATGAGTCCGTTCATGTGTTACCAAAATCCTTCTTGCCTCATCAGAACCAGCCACCGTAGCAGCTGTCCTAGTAACATTCACAGTCGACACCCTCTCAACCGAGACTTGCACATAATCCTCTGGATCCAACCGTTCCATATCAAAGTAGCCTTGACCTCCAAACTCAGCATCAAGGTCCACGTTTTCCTCCGGTGACACAACAGGTGCAGCAGGTATAACTTGAGGTGCTCCTGCCTGTTGTGGTGCCGGGTCCCGAAACTCGTCCCCCCGAGCAGGCACATACCCTGGGTTGATTAAGTACCCAAACAGTGGAGTATGGCGAGGACGGAGCTCAGGTTTGCTCCTCGCACTCGAAGATCTACATTGGGCGAAGATCCGTTTATTCACACTTTCAACGTATCTGATCAGACGGCGCTGAGGTAGCGTTGGAGCAACATGATTCAAGATCATTTGTAGGAATCTTGGATACATGATGAATCTCTCACGCGCCATCGCCCTTCTCGGACGATCAATCTCATAGAAGACCATCTGACTAAAGCTATATCGCTTGATGTAAGTCAGAGCAGTCATCGCCGACTGCATGGTTGCGCCCATGCCATCAGTGCCCGCCTTTCTCCCTGACATGCATACAATCATGACATGCATGAGAAAGCGCCACTGGTCAAGTAAAAACCCTTTCCTTCTCTGAGTATCTCCCAATGGACCAGAGTATCCCATCCTCAAAAACGCTCCATCACGGAAAGGAGCCACAAACTCTGTCGGGTCATCCCTCGTCTCATCTCCAAATCGTAAAGCCGCCCGGATCTGTTCAAAAGAGAACTGAACAATCTGATTGTTGACTGTTGCGCGCATCACCGGGGGCTCGACTCTACAGTCATATTCCACGGTCTGCCAAAAATCCTCAATGTTGGGCAAGGATATCGGCAGTGTTTTAGTGATCGCGTGGAATATACGCGAGCGTAGTAAGAATGTGATGATTTCACGGAAATCATCAACTCCGCTCGCCTCCGGGTCTAATGTTATATACATGTTGTGACCCGGGAAGAATTGTCTCTGGTTATCACCACCGTCATCTCCGCCTGCTCCACCTACAGCAGCCATATCTGCATCAAACAGACTAAGTTAGATACACATCAACGCAAATCACAAGTTCGCCTGTTACCATGAGCGAAGTTCTGATTTATTCTGTATAGGCGAAGTTAGAGGTGGGGCGAAGTTGGGAACAACTTCGCCTCAACTTGAACTTCGTCTGTTAACTGTTAAGTAAAAAGGTCCAGGTGAAGTTAATGATAACTTTGCCTAACCACAACATCTCCTCATATAATGTTTCAAAATCTATAATCAGGCGAAGTTAAACCTCAGGCGAAGTTACGGATAACTTCGCCTAAACTGTAACTTCGCCGAATTCGAATCGGCAACAGTTAGGTTTATCGAACGACGTGTAGATGATGAAATTGGAGATCGAGGACTCCGTAACACATGATTTTATGAAGTTTTAGACGTTCAGGTATATTACGAACACGTAATAACAAGTTCGAAATCGGGTGTTTAAGGTTTCGAAAGACGAGGTCGATAATCGAGTCGAAACGACCGATGATTAACCTCAAAAACATTGATATTAGAACCCTACACACCTTTAATCGGATGTGAATCTGAAAAGAGAACACAGATTGATCGATGAAATATGATCGGTTAGAGTAACGATAAGTTCGCCGGTTGACAAGAAAGTTAAGTTCGCTGGTTTTTGAAATAATGATACTGTTTGACCTTAAACTTCTTTATATAGGGTCAACATTTGACAGGCGAAGTTATGGATAACTTCGCCTATTGCAGGCGAAGTTATGGATAAGTTCACCTATATATGAAAATTTTCAAAACAAACCCCTATAATTTGAACAATTTGCAATTAAGTTTTAAAACAACCTTTAAAGAATTAAATGATACGATTAAGACCAAGTAACCAGGTATAAAATCAAACAACTACATAAGCAGAAAAATTTTAAAAATAAAATACACAGGATCAAATTTCAGTCTCGATAGGGACTACCATGTTTTAGAAAAGATCCGAACAGGAATCATACTAACTATGTGACTGTCACACAGATCCGTGTTTAGCTGTATTATGACATAAAGAAACAGGTTGTAAGCAGGTAAATAACTTAGAATGGTTTTCATCGTTTCTGTGATACGGGTTAGGTTCAATTAAGCTCAAAATTTTAAATGGGAAACAACTCAGAGATTATGATACCTCCTATCTATTCTCAAAGCGTATTTGGCTTTCCCCAAGTCACCCCAAGTTGACCTCGACCCGTAGTGTCTGATTAACTAGTAGGAACTCTTCGATCTTTGGACTCTTAATCCCGTTCTCTATCTTGCATCTTGATTGAGAAGTCTAAATATTATGAACTCTAGAATGTCTCAAAATTTTTTTTTTTTTATTTTATTTTTTTTCTTTAAGTATTTACACAACTTCAGATAAACTACTGCAAGTCCCGAATCTGGATCACTGCAGTTTCTTGACACGCTATCTTTACGGGAATCAGAACACTCAAGGGCTCGTGTATGACTGGGTAATCGCTTTTCTGCCTATCATTCGGAAAGATATATATGGAGACATGCACAACTCATAAGAAGTTTCCACATAAAATCGAGTAGATTTAGTTAGTATCACTTCTACTTTTACGCACCATAAAAAGCTACCATGACATACAATGACTGTTCTAAAGTCTTTTAGGTCTTATAACTTCACTAGTTAAGCACACAGAATAAGTATATCTATCACTTTCCAAGGTTGGATCAATTTTCTGTTAAACAAAGTAAAGGTACTTCTTACGAAGTAGTAGACTTGAAAAATAATTTCATCTCCCAAAAAAAAATTTTAACTTCAATCGCCCCGATCAAATTGAAGTTTTCAGGTAAACGGCTGTCCCGAAGATCCAATGGATCAGCTGGACCGACCACATACAAGTATGTGTCCTTCTAACTAAGTATGATCGACTAATTTTCAGCGAAAGAATGAAAACACATCATAAACCGCCCCGGTCACTTTCAGTCATCTGGTTAATGGCTATCCTCATATTCTACAAGTAGAAATGAGGACCAAACATATCCGAATACATGTCCTTCAAACTGAGGCAACCGACATACTTCTAAGCGATAGTTACGTTTTTTTTTATTTTTTTATTTTTTTTTATTTTTTTTTAAAACAAAAACATAAAGCAGGGTTACTCGGGATTGATCATCCCATTCAGCTCAACAAGGTTTTGAAATCTAGTTTTGTCAAACGCTTTCGTAAACAAGTCAGCGAAATTATCTAGCGTATCAACCTTTTTGAGCTCAATCATGTAAGGCCCCGTTACCGGTAGCCCTACTTTCGTGTTGGATTTACTCATAAACACAGTTCTAAATATCAGAGTTAATTAAAACATTTACGCGGAATATAAAACTTTTATAAAACTTTACATAATTCATAACTTGTCTCAAAACATCCTTTGTCTTTCAACATTAAAGCATTAAAATTAAAACATCATAAGTCTTCAGATGCCAGATTCTTGTTCAGTGCCATGTGTCTCCTCAAGCGAGCTGCCTCATCCTACTCACCTGCGTGCATACTAAAAGTCAGCTACGCTGAGTGAGTTCTAGTTAATCACATAATCATACAATACATTCTTACGCTTCATACTTAATCTCTTAACTTTCTTTCATATACACCTAAGTGCTTTTACTTTCATTTTTACTTTCATACTTTCTTTACATTCATAATCATACGTTCATTTTTACCTTCATGCTTTCCTTACATACAAAATCATACTTTTTAAAGAGCCTTTCGCCCTATAACCTCACAGATATTATAAGGGTCTGGTCCCTAGTTTTCGAATATTAGAAGGGTTCGATTCCCTAACATCACAGATATTATAAGGGTCTGGTCCCTATCATCACAGATATTATAAGGGTCTGGTCCCTAGTTTTCGAATATTAGAAGGGTTCGATTCCCTAACATCACAGATATTATAAGGGTCTGGTCCTATCATCACAGATATTATAAGGGTCTGGTCCCTAGTTTTCGAATATTAGAAGGGTTCGATTCCCTAACATCACAGATATTATAAGGGTCTGGTCCCTATCATCACAGATATTATAAGGGTCTGGTCCCTAGTTTTCGAATATTAGAAGGGTTCGATTCCCTAACATCACAGATATTATAAGGGTCTGGTCCCTATCATCACAGATATTATAAGGGTCTGGTCCCTAGTTTTCGAATATTAGAAGGGTTCGATTCCCTCTTCGTTACCATACAACCATACATCATACCTCGAGTATTAGTAGGGCTCGGTACCCTTTTCGTAACCATACATCATACCTCGAGTATTATTAGGGCTCGGTACCCTTTTCGTAACCATACATTATCATTTCTTTCTTCTATTATCTCTATCATGTTCATACACATAAACATACATAACATACTTACCTTATACATAGCGTTACAACCTGACAGTACGTTCAATATCCGAAGATCGTTCACGTACTATCAAGCAATCATTCATACATTTCACATTATCCACATAAGGCATACACTTATCTCTTAGGATAAGTGTATTAACAAACATATTGAGTATGCACACAGCCCCGAAAACGTAACACATAAATGGGGCTAGAAACTCACCTGAACACGGTTACGTTCTCCGTTGATCGTAATCCCTTTCTTCAGTTGTGCACGGCTGACTGTATAACACGTATACATATCAATTTAACTATCACTACTTATAACATCTTTCTAGTCTTAATTACTACCCACAACGAACGGGGGTCCGGGGGCAGCGCCCCTGGCAGCGGGGTCTAGGGGCGGCAGCCCCTAGCAGGGTCCAAGGGGCAGAGCCCCTGGCTGGGGTCGAGCTGCCAGGTCAGCTTGGAAAAATTTTAATTTATTTTCTAATCGAACTTGACTTTAGGCGAAGTTAACCTTAGGCGAACTTAGCTTTAGGCGAAGTTACCAGCTAGGCGAAGTTACCAGCTAGGCGAACTTAGCTTTACAGCGAAGTTGCCATCAGGCGAACTTGGCTTCAGGCGAAGTTGTCATCAGGCGAACTTGGCCTCAGGCGAAGTTACCAGTTAGGCGAACTTAACTTTACAGCGAAGTTGCCATCAGGCAAACTTAGCTTGCAGGCGAAGTTCATCAGGCGAACTTAGCTTGCAGGCGAAGTTCGTCGCTTTGAAGGCGAAGTTGCCCAGATGAAGGCGAAGTTGCCCAGACAGCCGCTGTTTTAGTTTCTGATTGGCCTTTCGAGCGATTTTAACACCCTTGCTATGGTTCAATATCACCCACTACACTACCCGACCATTTTTGGTCGTTTATACACTAAAAAGCTTGGATCTTTAAACTTCAAAGATCAAGAATCATACCTTTTTGGGCTTGTTTGGATCTCGTTTACTTGCTTATCACCACTAATCGCTCTCTCTCTCACTCGGGTCTGCCGGATCTGCCTTCGGTCCGGCGGCGAAGTTAATGTGGTATGTGTGTGTTTTTGGAGTGTTAGGGAGTTTGGTGAAAAATGAAGATATTTTGGGATTTTGGGGGTATTTATATCCCTGAAATCCCTTTCTCATTTAACCCCTCTCAGTTAATCCAAGTCCAAGACCCTCTCCTTACCCGATATTAATTAATTACGCGAAATCACTAAACATAACTTCCTTTACTCATCATTAAAATTTTAGGATGTTACAAATCAGTTTCTTCTCAGCACAATCCCGTATAAAATGATGACGTATGTCAATGTGTTTAGTTTTACTGTGCTTAACGGGATTGTTAGTTACTGAGATAGCAGCAGTGTTATCAATGCAAATAGGAGTAAGAGTAAAATTCAGACCATAATCGCGCAACTGTTGTTGAATCCAAAGAACCTGGGAGCAGCAGTTAGATGCTGCCATGTATTCTGCTTCACAGGTTGAAATGGCGACTGAGGTCTGCTTCTTGCATTGCCATGACACTAATCTGCCACCAAGAAACTGACATCCACCAGTTGTAGACTTCCGACTCTGATTGCACCCTCCATAATCTGAATCTGTGTAGGCGACCAACTCCAAGTCTCCTCCTTTTGTGTACCACAACCCCAGCTTAGGTTTGCCTTTGAGATACCTCAATATTCTCTTCGCACCCTTCAAGTGAGATTCCTTTGGGTTTGCCTGAAAGCGAGCACAAAGACAAACAGCAAACATTATATCAGGCCTAGAAGCAGTTAAGTACATTAAAGAACCTATTATAGCCCGATATTGGGTTGGGTCCACGTCTGCATCGTTGTCTGACTCAGCACCCAATTTGTGGTTGACGCAGACTGGAGTATCGTATGGAGTGCTGTCCTCCATCTTGAAACGTTTGAGAACATCATCGACATACTTCGTCTGATGAATGAACATACCATCTTTCTTCTGATCAACCTGCAGTCCTAAAAAGAAAGTTAGTTCACCCATAGCACTCATTTCAAATCTCTTCTTCATGACGGCCTCAAACTCCTGACACATGGCGACCTTTGATGCAGCAAAGATAATGTCGTCCACGTAGACTTGCACCAGTAGAAAGTCGCTCCCTTTTCTCTTGAAGAACAATGTGCTATCAATCTTACCTCTTTCAAACTCATTCTCAAGCAAGTAGTCGGATAACGTTGAGTACCAGGCACGAGGTGCCTTATGTAGTCCATACAGTGCTTTACTTAGCTTGTATAGGTGATCAGGAAAGTCAGGGTCAGGAAAACCCGGAGGTTGCTCAACGTACACAACCTCATCGACTTTACCATTTAGGAACGCACTATTCACATCTAACTGAAAAACCTTCATCTCCTTATGAGCAGCAAATGCCAAAAACAAACGAATGGCCTCCAATCTTGCCACAGGAGCAAACACCTCATTGTAATCAATCCCCTCTTGCTGATTAAAGCCTTTAACAACCAGCCTCGCCTTGTTCCTGATAACAATCCCTTTCTCATCTCTCTTGCATTTGAAGACCCATTTTGTGCCAATCGCATGCACATTCCTTGGTTTTGCAATCAAGTTCCATACCTCCATCTTCTTAAACTGAGCTAATTCTTCTTGCATGGCTTCGACCCACGAGCTGTCCTTGAGAGCCATTTGATAGTTCTTTGGTTCAATCTGGCTGATAAAGCAGGTGTACAAGCATTCGTTGATTATGCCTGATTCTTTAATGCTTGTGTAAACACAGGTGTGCTCATTCAAGCTTTGTCTTGTTTGTACACCATCGGACAGATCACCTATCACATTTTCTAGAGGATGATTTTTATGAATTCTCGTATTCGGAACCGAACTGACATTCAGATTATCTTCCAAGTTCGAAGATAGCTCATCAATGTGTGATTGATGTTGAGAGTGAAACGGATTGATGAATTCCTCTTTAGTAGAGGCAGCAGGGGTATTGACAGCATTTGACGAGGAAGGCTGACATTCATCATACTGTGGTCGTTGCACCAAAGTGTCTTCCTCATCGCATATCATCTTCCTAGCCATTCTTTCCTCAACTTCTGCAAAATCCAAATAAGGCATGTTAAAAGATTTAAAAAGTCTATCATAGTGGAAAACCGCGGCGGGTCCCGTGCTTGGTTTTGGTGATTTGTAACTTGTGATATCAGTGTTACACACCACCTCAACCTTGCTGGTCGATGTATTAAAGACCCGTCTGTTGGGAGTCCCAACAACGTATCCGACTAAGATTCCTTCATCGGCTACTTCACCAAATTTAGAATTGGTCTTTAATATCGAACACGGTGACCCGAATGGTTCAAGACAACTCAAGTTGGGCTTTCTCCCATGCATAAGTTCATAACAGGTTTTATTTAATATTTTAACAGTTAACACTCTATTAAGGATATAACAGGCTGTTGCAACTGCTTCAGCCCAGACCACGGGAAGTTTCGAATCAGCCAGCATGGTTCTGGCTCCTTCAATTAAAGTTATGTTCTTCCTCTCAGCCACTCCATTTTGTTGCGGTGTATACGGAGCGCTGTACTGGTGTTCAATCCCCTTCTGTAAGCAGAAGATCTCCATCTCATAGTTCTTGAACTCAGTCCCATTGTCACTTCTGATGTACTTAACCCTTTTTTCCCATGATATTCTCAACCTTGGTAATCAAATTCTTTACCATCTGAATAGTTTCATCCTTTGACTTCAGGAAATATACCCAGGAATATCGAGAGAAATCATCAGTGATCACCAAGCAGTAAGATGTTCCTCCTAGACTTTTTACATTCACTGGACCGAAGAGATCCATGTGAAGTAGTTCTAGGGAGCTGACTATAGAATTAATCTTCTTGGTGTTATGGGATTTCTTGTGTTGCTTTCCCTTCTTGCATGATAAGCATTGGTCTTCGAAGTTGAAATTCTTCAAGGGAACACCCAACACCAACCCATTCTTGACAATGTAGTTCATCTTCCGAAGATGAATATGCCCCATTCTCCTATGCCATAATTCGGACTCCGATTCAGTCGCTTTCGACAAAAGACACGATTCTTCTGTGGCCATTTCAGTCGACCTCATGTCCATGATATACGTATTCTTCTCTCTTGGAGCCCTCATAACAATCCAATCCTCGGGTATCTTAAAACCAGGATGCAACACAATCGCCTCATTCTTGGTAAAATGCATAGTGTAATCCTTGTCACAGATCTACGAAACACTCAGCAGATTGTGCTTCAATTCTTCAACAAAGTTCACTTTCTCTAAAGTCATCTTTCCATTCGTCACAGTCCCAATTCCTGTGATTCTTCCACCGCTCTCTCCAGCGAAACTCACTCTTCCTCCTTGAACAGGTTTCCATTCGTGTAACAAATTCTAGTTACCCGTCATGTGCCGGGAACAGCCGCTATCCACAACCCATAGATTGTTTGCAGCCCTGTTCAACTGTTCCTGCACGATTAAAGCAGAGGGTTAAAATCTGGGGACCCAAGACCTCTTGGTCTTGGGTCGATACATCCCGTACCTTGGCTGTCCAAAGTTAGCATCAGAATAATTTATGTAAGTCCTGAGCGGATACCTCCTTGGAGATTGACTATGAGGCCATCCAAACCATCGTGAATTAAATGAATTATTACTTATGGTTTGGTTGTTAGCAGTGAAAAACTGAGATCTATTTATTTGAAAACCTGAATTAGACCAATTTTTGAACTTTGATGAGTTTTCAGTTTTACCACTATTGTAATTACAGTTAGTTCTGTTTTCAGTTTTTGAAGGCCTCACACCTCTGAATCTCTGCTTCAGAGGGCAATCAGCAATTAGGTATCCTAATTGATTACATCTGAAACAACTCCTGTGTTCAACTTTCTTTTCCATAGTTGTTTTAGATGTTGAGGTTGTATTACTGCCCGTTTGTCTCACATAAGGTGGGACATACGGGTTTAGTGGAGATTTCTTTTCAGTTGTTTTATGTTTCTCCCCACTTTTTGGTAAGACTGCCTCTTGTTTTGTCTCACTCGACTCGAAAGACTTGTCCGAGTTAGATGAGACAGGACTAGGCACAGAAATTTTCACATTAGACACAGGCTTACTCGTTTCGCCTTTACTAACTTCTGGTTCTTTACTAGTTACCTTAACCGGAACTGTCTGACTATAATCAACATCAACAGATTTCTGATTACTAGGATCATAAGTGTAATTATGATTGTACGGTGGTGGAACTTCATGATATCCAGTTCCTCCCCTTTTAACTGGGGAACCTTGATCACTAACGAGGTGATCAAGTATAGCGGTGGAATTTCTAAAGTTCTCAAGTTTCCTGTTAAGTTCCACCACTTTCACCAGGTGATCAGCTATCTGTTTATCCCTTTCAGCTATTAGTTTGGTTTTTTCTTCTAACACTTCATAGCTCAGATCAATTACTTTAATTTTTTCAGCTAGATTTGCTTTTAGACTTCTAATATCTTTTTCACTAGCTTTTATTTTTACTTTATAACTATTTTCTCTAGCTTTAGTGAAATGATGTTCTTCTTTTAAGGTTTTAAATTGAGCATCCAAACTAACATACTGATCAGTTATAGTTGTCAATTGTTCAGACAGATTTTCACACTTAGTGCAAGGGAGTTTAGTACTTACCTCGGTGAGCTGATCTTTCACATCTGCCATACAAGCTTCATTTTGATCCTCTGCCATGTAAGCTTCACTTTCGCCAGTCACTTCCTCAGTATCTGCAGTTTCGATGTTTGCCATATTGGCATGTTCGAACACTTCTTCAACATGCAGATTCCAGTTATATTCCCCATTCTGTCTGGAAATCATGGCCCTATTATCATTACCACCCCCATTCTGGTGTGTCGACCTGTTCTGACTACGTTCAACTCTCTCATTCGTGCACTCCTTCGCAAAGTGGCCATTCTGCTGACAGTTGTAACAGCGCACCTTTGACTTATCAAAACCCGGTCTCTCACCAACAAACTTCCTTCCTGTCTTCTTCATAAACCTCTTAACCCTTCTCACGATCATCGCCATCTGCCACTGCAGATCCATCTCTTCCAGATCATCAGCATCGATCTGATCATAGTCTTCCTCCAATATTGCTGGATCAACAATCTTACCCTGAATGTAATTTTCATACGAAGCAATAAAGGATGCATAGAGAGCAAACTGTTGTTCAGCAGATTTGACACTCATGGGCATCCTTGAGTAGTTGTTGTTCGAAACATTTGGGGTAAAACTACTCTTGGTTGCTTGAGGGTTAGAAGCATTTGATCCTCCAGCTACAAAGCATACATCACCATTCATGTTGAGAGTTACATGACCTTCAGGTGTTGAGTTAGCGCCCGACTCTCCCTTTGAGTAGTAAGCAGACGAATCAGACTTCAAACTTGAACTTGTATTAACCTTGGCACCATACATTCCTGGATCTTGAACCTGATCAGTAGGTGTCTCTTTTCGAACCATGTTTAGTTCAAAAGTTCGTAGCTTGTTTACTGCCGTTTCCAAATCATAGTCGGCAAAGTCTTTGTCTTCTCTCATCAACACGGTGTACATCTCCCATTTTGGTGGGAGAGCATCAAGAAGCTTTTCAACAATCTCATCTTCTTTGTAAGTAATCGAATAATTGCTGAGTTCTGTCATCAGATGATAATATCTAGTGATGATATCATCAAGTGATTCATTCTTCAGATACTTGAAGACCGAGAACTGGGTTTTAAGTAGTTTAATCTTTGAAGCACGGATTCCCACATTACCCTCAAAACGGTTTTCAAGCGCTTCCCAAAGCTCTCTGGCAGTTTTGTACTTTCTGAAAGTGTGCAGAATCTCTTGTGGAAGAGCCATTGTAATTGCTGCATGAGCTTTGCTTTCGGCCTGATACATTTTCTTCTCTTCTTCTTCCATCTCTTTGTATTTCTTTATCTGATCACGACCCTCATACTCAGCAGTAGGTGGAATGTAACCATCTTGTATGCATACCCACATCTTAGCATCTTGGTACTTGACATATTGTTCAAAACGATCTTTCCACGCTACATAATCGGTTTTCTTAAGCATCTTCGGTGCCTTTGTAGCCGAACCCGCTTCCACTTCCATCTTAACTAGTTCCGTAATGTTGATTGAAGACATCTTTCACGAAACACACAGAAACCCGAAAAATAAAAATTTTATTTTTAACAGTACTGTAGGCGAAGTTGTGGATAACTTCGCTTATGTCTGAACTTCGCTGATTCTGAACTTCGCTTCCTTTTTAAATTCGCCTGATTCGGCGAAGTTGTGTATAACTTCGCTTAAGGAAGGCGAACTTGTGAAGTAGGCGAAGTTGTGGGTAACTTCGCTTGAGATAAGCGAACTTGAGAAGGTAGGCGAAGTTGTGGATAACTTCGCTTAACCTTATATCTTTGCTGAAACCCTACGAACAGTGACGGCAACTTCGCCTGATGAACACGATGAATATGCAGGTTTGATTTCTGGACTTTACGAGGTTTGTGAAGGTGATATGGGTTGTTTATGATTGTAGGAGGTGAGTAGGACACAAAAACTCAGAAAACTCGTCCCGCGAATAGTCGAACGGAACGATTTCTACACCCGCGTGATAATCCCGAACCACACAATCGAGCAAAAGCTCTGATACCAATTATAGGTTCCCAGCCGGATCTACACGAGATATCTCGTTCTACGTAGGTGCGGAATCCCTACGTAAGACGTTACGAGCGTAGAAGACAAAACGATTAAAGACGTAACAATAAACACAAACACGTTATATTGCAACCGTAAACACGTGATACAAAGATCACCAAATACAGACTCTCTCTAACTCGTTTTCTGAATAATGAACTCGTTCAATTCTAATAAAACTTAAGCCGTAACCTAAGTTTATATAATCACGACAACTTCGCCTGGCATGTTCAGGCGAAGTTGTCTCTAACTTCGCTTGTCTAACAAGTTCGCCTATATCAGCGAACTTGTTAGCAACTTCGCTTACATACAAACTCAAATCCAAACGACTCGATTACAGACACTAGACACTGAACTACTGACATCATGTACCAACAGTTCTTAAAGCCAAGATCAAGACTGTGAACGAGGCTAATGATCCTTCCTTTGAAAAGTCGGCATGGGATTTGGCAAAATGGAAGCAAGCTCTGGTAGCGTTGGGCGGTGGCGTAGATGAAGCTGGTGAAAGCTTCGATATTGCGGCCGGTGGTGAAGAGGCTGAGATGGCTGAAGCGGAAAAGGATGCAGCGATTGAGGAGGAGGCTACCAAAGTGGGTAATGAAGGATAGAGAAGACAAATCCCGAGCCCACTTTTTTTTATTTGTTTGTGTTTTGATGAATATTGGATGGTTTTGTACTTAAGACAATAGTAATTAGGGTAAATGATCTATGATCCTTAAGACAATTATGAGGGGTAGCAAAGGTGGAAGGATTCTCTTTTTTCGGGGATGAAGCCTTTGATACCCCTTTCCTTTATCTTTCCTGCACTTTAAGACTATTAGTAACACCTTCTTAACCCGGGTGGTTGGTCCATCTTTTGCATGGTGAAATCCGGGTTAAGATTTTTGGTGAGCCAAGGTGACTTTTTAATAATAATAACTGATGTGCGAAAATATATATATAAATAAAACACAAGTCGCAACTAAGCTTTAAAAACCAAACAATCTATCCTAGTTCACACAAACGGCAAGTGTACCGATCGCGTATAGCACAGATGAGGAAAGTCCGGATATCGAACTCGAAGACACATGAAAACGTTTATAATTACAAAACTCTAACCAAGACTCACCAAAATATTTAATTAATTTATTTTAGAATTTATTTAACTACTTAACTTAACTGAATGAAAACTTTTAACATAACTTAGAAAACTTTGATTTAAATTCAATGAATAAAGACGTCTACCTAGGAATGAATCATGTTGATAGAAATAACAAGACAATGGATTGAAAATATTCACGACACCGGTTATAAAAGATGACACAACTAAAAATTGTTTAAGAAAGTCAAATTACCTCTCAGTCTCTCTAACAATCTCTAACTTATTTTAATTGATTTTAAAGAATAAACCGGAAAAACAATTATTAACGTGTTCAAATGACGACTCTCCTCTCGGTCTCACCGACACACTAGCCTAATGGGAATGAATACTACGCAACCAAGGATAGAGGAACAATTTAACTTAACCCAAATTAAACCAACTAATTGCACATAAACACTCAAACTTGACAAGACAAAAACCCGCTCTCGCGCGGTCTTAATTCTAACAAGTAAAAGCAACGAGACAATATTACTTCTTATCACCTCTCGGTCTCAAAGAAGGTGTATTTTAACTGATTTTAGATGATTATATTACCCACTTATCCCTACGGTTGTACACCCCACAAATAAACCCTAAACACCAAGTCAAGAGTCTTACAAGCAATCAATTAATCAAAACTAATTCAAATAACTAATGCAAGAGGATTATAAGTAATAACAAATAAAACACAGCCATCACACACAATCTAATTTATGGTTTAGTTAAACTTTACATCAATAATTTAAGTCTTGAACATTAACAATCCATTAAACAAGTCTAAACTACTCAACAATCATCTATCCTAGGTAGAACAAGCAAGTTTAGCCTAACATTGATTTTGGACAGCCATGCATACTTAAGAAAAACATCATAAACATCATCATAAACATAATTATATTCATTCAAGATCCAAACATTATCAATCACAAGACAAACTATCAATCAATTGCAAAACAATTCAAAGTAAAAGACTAAATCAACAAAGTTAGGGTTCTTGAAAAATAAATAAAGTTTATGAGTGAATTACTAAAGTTATATGGCTGAGATATATGATGAATAAGGTCCCTAGTAGCTGAACAAGATCACCCCGAGCCTCCTTCTTCTTCCTTCTTCCTCCACAGCCGCCAACAGCCGCCGGTTCTTCTCTTTTTTTTTCCTTCTTGCCGGCTGCTGGTTCCGATCGGAACTTCTGCCCTAGTTAGGGTTCTTTGTAATTTCGGGATTCTTGGATGATTAATGGCTGGTAACTTTTTTAATTAACTTAATATAATATTATATAAGGCCTTTAAGATGTGGGCTTGGGTCGGGCCTTGACTTGTAAGTTTAAAAGTTGAACAATTAAGCCCCTAAACTCTTCCAATTTAACTCTTTTTTCCACCAAACTTCATAACCTACAAGAAAACAATCATCTTTGTAATATTAAGCATAAACAAACCATAAAACTTAATAATTAAACTAAAAAGTAATTAAAACATGATAAAAATGATACGGAAAGTAAGTGTGTTTCACTACACATCAATAACTTAAACCTTTTGACTACTTGCTCGTTGTTTATTATTATCAAAGCATTGCTGTTATAGTTTAGATCTATAAAGAGTTTTATGAAAAGTTCCAAGAATAATTAATCCTTGTAAAAATAGAATAAGGATCCTGGATCCTTAATTTTAAGGATATATAAAGATTTAATCCGAATAAATGTAAATTGATAAGTAGAGATCATACCATAAGGTCTGATTAGAGCTAAATTACCACAAGTGTTAATGTTTCCACGATCTTTGTAGTTAGACTTAGGATACCTGATGCAAATAAGTTATCATATTAACTGGGATTAAACCCAACAAACTGGGGACAAGCCCAAATAAACTGGGGACAAGCCCAAAAAACTGGAGACAAGCCCAAATAAACTAGGGACAAGCCCAACAAACTGGGGACAAGCCCAAATAAACTAGGGACAAGCCCAACAAACTGGGGACAAGCCCATATATACGGATGATAAACTAGGGACTCACCCAAACCAGGATTTAGCCCAAATTTGAGTGACGTGAAAACGCCAAAACCTTAGCTAACATGAAAATGTTTGAAACCTGGGAACTTGAGCTAACATGATAATTTTAGAAACCTTGTGTATGGTATGTCTACCATTAATTCGTAGGATCTTCCATATAGCCGAAAGCAATGAAATTGTCAGCCACTAAGCGTGTACTTGTCCCATTACCCCAAACTATACTTTGGATAGTTTGCGCTACAGGCGAGAGTATAGATACTCTAATTCGTGAGAAAGGTGAAACCCTTTAAACCTTGGAAGATGTGATCATCAGGGATCACACCTTATTCTTGGGATTAGACTAGGGAAATATTGATGCACCTTAAACGTGAAGGATAGGTGGCCAACCTCTTAATCATTGAATCTCTTATTGAAATCTGCATTGTTACTTAAAACTTAGAAAAGATAAATGTTAAGAATATATTATCCTTTAGTTAGTAACATAAATCTGAAATGTATAAACGATAAGATAAAATTTTACCAACTTTAGAATCCTTGATCCTGATTAAACAAAGTATTTCTTAAGATGAATAGCATTTCATGCTCTTGGCAGTCAGTCACCCTCCATGGTAAGTAGATGATATGCCCCATTTCCTACTTATGATTCGATCAAGTAAGGCCCTTCCCACTTAGGTGCAAGCTTTTCCATCTGCGGGATTAGTTGTATTCTGGAAAGCCTTCCTTAAGACCAGATCTCCTTCTTGAAATCTTCGATCTGATGTTCTTGTTGTATGCCCTAGCTATCCTTCGTTGGTATGCTGCCTTTCTGATCTTTGCTAGGTCTCTGAGCTCATCAACAGTATCTAGATCTTGGATAAGATTTTCATCGTTGGCCTGAGGATCACGAATGCTTGTTCTGGCATTAGGAACCACCATCTCTGTAGGGATCAGAGCTTCTGATCCAAACACCAATGAGAAGGGTGTTTGTCCTTTTGCATTCTTGGGTGTTGTTCTATCATCCAAAGGACATAAGGAAGTTCCTCAGCACACTTGCCTTTCTTGGATCCTAGCTTCTTCTTCAAGTTGTTGATGATAATCTTGTTGCTTGACTCTGCTTGACCATTTGCTTGAGGATGAACTGGTGTAGAAGTGATCATATTGATGCCCCAACTGTCACAAAAGTTAGTAGTTCTTTTCCCGATAAACTGGGATCCATTATCACAAACAATTTCAGATGGGATGCCAAATCTAGTTATAATATTTGTTTTAATGAAGGATATAACTTCCCTTTCTCGGACTTGTACGAAACCTTCTGGCTCAATCCATTTAGAGAAGTAGTATGTCATAGCAAGCATAAAGACCTTTCCGCCTGGTGCTTTTGGTAGCTTGCCAACAATATCTATTCCCCATTTCATGAAAGGCCATGAAGAGGATATAGGATGAATTGGTTCTGCTGGCTGGTGAAGAATTTTTCCATGACTTTGGCAAGAATCACACTTCCTTGAGTATTTCATGGCATCTTTCTTCATCGTTGGCCAGAAGTATTCAGTCCTAAGTATCCTGGAGAGTAATTCTCTCCCCCCTGTTTGATTGCCGAAATCTCCTTTATGGAAGTCTTGGAGCACCTCTTGTATTTCAGGATCCTCGATGCATATCAAGTAGGGACCTGCAAGAGACTTTCAATATACAGTATCTTGTAAAATAGTGAATTGTGATACCTTTGTTCTGAAAGCTTTAGGATTTTCCCCTGTAGCGATTTCTCCATCTTGGAGGAATTTTTTGATTGGAAGGATCCAAGATCCTATTTTTGAAGAGGGTGAAGGATCTGTAAGTTCTTCTACGCAATCCATTGTCACCTCCATAGCTTCCTGTCCCCCGATTTTCCGAGACAATATGTGAATGATAGGTATCTTTATATCATCCGGGATCTTCAAGGATGATGCGAAGTTTGCTAAGGAATCTGCCCCAGCATTTTCTTCTCTCGGTACCTGCATGACACTAAACAACTCGAAGGATTTCGCTAATTCCTTCACAATTTCTAAATACTTGATCATGTTCTTACCTTTCACGGTATAAGAGCCGTTAAAGTGGTTAGTTATAAGGAAAGAATCTATATAAACTTGTAGATACCTGATCCTCATTTGTTTGGCTAAAAGTAAACCTGCAATAAGTGCTTCGTATTCGGCCTCATTGTTGGTGGCTTGAAAGTCACATGCTATGGACGGGGATATTATGTCCCCCTTTGGCGATTTCAGTAGGATACCTAATCCTGTTCCTCTTATGGTGGATGCTCTATCTGTGAAAAGGGTCCAAGGATCCTTAGTTTCTTCTAGTTGCTGGCCCTCTAGATCAGCTTCCTTTTGCATAACACTACTAAAATCAGCCACAAAGTCTACAAGCACTTGTGACCTAATGGTTGTTCTAGGCTCATACTGAATATCATATGCGCTCAGCTTCACAGCCCACTTCGCCACCCTTCCTAACAATTCTGGCTTTCTAAGCACATTCTTAACAGGATAGTTAGTTCTCAAAATAATAGTATGTGTTTCAAAATAGTGCCTCAACTTGTTTGAGGCCATAATGAAAGCAAGAATTAATTTTTCAAGGTGAGAATACATGACCTCTGCAACTAAGACGCTTTTACTTACATATTATACCAGATGCTGTTAACCTTCATGATCCTTGGCCAGAAAAGCACTAACTGCATTACCTGAAACGGTTAAGTATAGGGACAATGGCTCACCGTCTATTGGCTTCATCAAGGCTGGTACTGAGGATAAGTAATCTTTAAGAGCCTTCAGTGCATCCTCATGCCTTTGAGTCCATTCAAACTTCTTATTCTTCCTCCAGATATCATAGAAGTCTTTGCACTTCTCTGAGAACCTGGAAATGAATCTGTTGAGGGCAGCTATCCTTCCCGTCAACCTCTGGACATCTTTAGCATTTATAGGAGACTTCAAATTGATGATGGCTTCAATCTGATCAGGACTTGCTTCTATTCCCATCTTTGTCACCATATATCCTATGAACTTCCCAGCCTTGACACCAAAATGGCATTTCGACGGGTTCATCTTCATATTGTACTGATCCAGGATGTTGAATGCTTCTTCAAGAACTTGAGGTGATCCTCAGCTTTCTTTGACATCACTACCATGTCATCTATGTAGACTTCCATGGTTTTGCCTAGCTGATCCTTGAACATCAATTTGACTAATCTTTGGTATGTTTCCCCTGAATTTATTAGTCTGAACAGCATAGAAATATAATAATATATGCCAGTAGGAGTCATGAATGTTGTATCCTATTTATCAGATGCTTCCATCTGAATTTGTTGAAATCCAGAGGAAGCATCCATAAAAGAGAGCATTTCATGTCCTGTCGTGGCATCCACCATAGAGTCAATGTGTGGTAAGGGGAAAGGATCCTTGGGACATGCCTTGTTTAAATCAGTAAATAGACACATACCCTCCACTTTCCATTTTTCTTAGAAACTACCACTGCGTTGGCTAACCGTGTTGGATACTTTACCTCTCTTATCATACCTACTTTGAGAAGTTTATCGACTTCTTCCTGGATAATAATATTTCTTTCAGGCGTAAACTTTCTCTGTTTCTGGTGAGCAGGCCTGATAGAAGTATATATCCCTATTTTATGTGTAATAATATCTTTAGATATACCTATCATATAAGAGTGTTTGAAGGCAAAGGTGGACTTCCTTTATTCGAGGAAGGATACCAAATCCTCTTCAATGTTTCTAAGGATATTGGATCCTATACACACCTTTACATCTGGATCCTGAAGTTGCATGTGATCCTCTTCATAAAAGGTTATAACCCTTTGATCAGTTAACGTGGTTGTCCAGATGGGTCTTTCACCATTCTCCAACTTCGTTTCCTTCGTGTGCCTCTTCGCCGAGGAGAATGAGGTTCCACAAATGTGTAAACCCCCGGAGATAAAATTGATGATCTGTGCATCAGGTGGTGGTGGAGTTGCTTTTTGGGGAAATTCTTTAGGATCCTGGATCCTTGATTTCTTTCTTCCTAGAAGCACCTTAAAGTGGCCCTTGCTTAGAAGATACCCAATTTCTCTCCTCGGACCAATACAGTCATCGGTTATCTGGCCAAAATCTTCGTGGAATGCACACCATTTGGACTTATCCTTGAAGGATGTTGACTTCTCATTTTTCCGAGGCCATCATGCTTTTTCTCCAAGATCCCTATAACACATATTAAGCCATGAGTATCAACAGAGAAGCAATACTCGAAAATTCTTGGATAATCCTCATCATTATCGTCCTCTTCTTGAACCGCATGGACAGCTTGGTTGTTCAACTTTGAATACGGTTTGGGATTGTTGTTCCTGAATAAGGATTCTTGTTTCTTGCTAGGTGACTCCTATTTTGTTGGAGTTCCTAACCGTTCTTGGATTTTGTTATCATCCTCCAATCTTATGAACCTGAGCGCCCTGTTCCTAACTTCATCTAATGTTCTGTATGGGGTCATAACAAGATCATCATAAAATGGGAAGCTCTTTTGTAACCCCATCTAGAATTCCTCAACAGCCGTAGCCATGTCAAGATTCGGGATTTCTAAGGCCTCCCTTCCAAACTTGATAACAAAATCCCTTAAGGATTCATCACACAGTTGGACAACAAGATATAAATCACTAGTTAATTTCTCAAATTTTCTACTACAAGAAAATTGGCTATTGAAGAAATTAAATAAATGTGAAAATGAAGTAACATAGTAGGGAGGAATACATAGCAGCCATCTAAGAGCGGATCCAGTTAACGTGGATCCAAAACCTTTGCACAGGAAGACCACTTTAAGCCTTTCCGGAATGGGGTTGATTTCCATTCTCTCCCTGTATTGAGCCACATGTTCCTCTGGATCGGTTGAGCCATCGTAAACCTTCATGTCGGGTTATTGGAAACGCTTCAGGATTTCAGCATCACATATTGGTGGAGCAAACCTCGACAGCTTATGGCTTCCTTCTGGAATTTCAGGAATGGTACGAACCACCCTTGGAACACTAGATATCATATCCTTCAATTTATGCAGTCCCTTGGCTATGGCTAGATTGATACCTATATCATTCGTAGAACCAAGGTTAGTGTCTAAAGATATATGATTATAAAGATTACCTCTTTGTTGACTAAACAATGGCATCCCAGATGAGTAAGAAGCATGAGTTATGATAGTTGGTCCACCAAAGGAAATGGTATGCATAGGGATGAAGTCTCTCTCATGAACCTCCGATGACCTTTGATGTTGTTTGATCTCGTTAATCCGATACACAGATGTCAGACCTGTTATATATATATAATTAACTTCTTACTAAGGATCTAGTTCATAATTACTCTTGATTGTATGTTGTATATATGATATATTAGTTGTATGTATGTATGTGTATAATAATACTTAGATTGAAGCTTGAGAGTGAATCTGGGCAGCAATTCGATAATATAACTCAAAACTTAACTTAAACAGTGGACTAAAGCCACTATAAATAGAGGATGGATCTAGTTCGTTACACATTTCATAACGAACTATTATCCACTTCGTTACATACACTTAAATGAAATAACATTAACGAATCACCCCTTGATTCGTTAAACATCCTTAACGAATCAGGAGGGATATTAACTTAACTCTAGTTCGTTAAACATCCTTAACGAACTAGATGCTAATGTAACGAACTACATTTATAACTTAATAAAAGATAAATACATAAACGATAGATACAAAGACTCGAGACTCAAAACCGTGTACTAACAGACCCCCCCCCTCGTCTTGAGCTCTTTGTCTTTACTTTATTTGAAACGCTTGGACTGCCAATCTCTGCAACTATGAATCCCGTTCTCATAATATACACGCACGACGCATAGGAATTGCATAGCCGGATCATAGTCTTCATTGCACTCGAACAAAATATTATTCTTGTGTAGCACGTCGTTGTCGGTCTCGGTTAAATTAACAAGCCACATTGGATCAATGATCTTGATCAGCTCGGTCTTCAAACCTTTGCCCAGGACAATGACGGCCTCGCCAGTTCGGTTATCGTAATACCAGCGGTTAAAAGACAGATGCATGTGTTGATTCAAAGTATTCATTGGTACCCGCTTTAAGGTCTTTGGCGGCTTAACCTTGAGAATCAACTTTCTCCAACCCGTCCTAGGATCAATTTCATTTATACATTTCCGGGTTGGAACCTGAGGCTTGAGGAACTTGAAACCAGAATTGACCTCGAATAGCAATTTTTGATGAAACCAATCTGCTATTCGGTCACCTCCTCGGTTGATAAATGGACGACACGCGAGGGTACGAACATCCCATCGCGGTAAAGTGAGAACATCCATTATCTTCTCATAATATTAAACCCCCTTTTCCCTTTTCATAATACATACTTTAAGATCGGAATCAAATAACCAAGAAATGATATTACCTTGAACCTTTAACATGTTCTTGAATGAAGTCACTTGATTTGCTTTGTCACGAGCGCAGCTTCGTCCTTCTATTCTTGATCCACATACCGATATGCATCTATAATCTTACGAGCTTTCTTGCTACGGTACCCAAACCACCTTTCAATAATAGCATCGGTTGGGTTTTCAATCGAATTGAATCTCGTATCAACCACCTTTTTACCCTTAGATACCTTCTCCAGATTACCCCCAACTGCTTTAAACGTATCCTCATTAAATGCTGGAGCACCCTGATCAACGTTGGTGTGTTGAAAAAGGTCAGGATACTCCTCAGCTATGACATCTTCTACCTCGACCTCCACATCTTCATAAATAAAATCCGTATTCATTTGAATAGTCAGATCATTTAGAATCTCCTTATCGTTCATCACTTCTACATCAGGCTCCGTCTTTAACACGGTCAATTCATCGTCATTCAAACCAAGCAGTAGTGAAATTTGCTCTCGTGTTAGAGATTTTTGTACAAGCTGCCCCTCTTCGATATCATCCTGATTCACCACACTCCTGACCACCCCCGATCCATCCACAAAGATAACTGTATCAGCTTCAATCATCTCAATCGGTTTAGCAGCAGTCGCATCATGATAAACAATGATCTTCTTGTCCGACTCACCAACTCCACTAGTGCCTGCACCAGAGGAAGAACCATGAGATTGTTTCGGCTCATTTCCTCCAGCACCTAACGCATCAGGGTCCTCCTCATCATCATTCTTCAACTTTTTCAAAACATCTTCTTTGCACGTGAGTTGAAAAATGAGATCCTCTTGTTCTTTCAATTTCACCCCCTGAGACGTGACAATATCACGAAGAGCTTTCGTTTCTTTTTGACAGTACGAAACTTAGCCCATCAATTTCATATGATTCTCCATTAACCGTTCTTTATTCGGGCGGTCAGCAGACATTTGATTTTCATACAAATATAGAAGACTTAACAACATATTTGTCTGCTGAGTTGGAGACATTGCATGAAAGGAAGCAGGAATAGGTTGCACAGGACCCTGTGGTCGACTCAATCTCAAGAACGAGATATCCATTAGAAGTGGAGGCAACAACATCGATGCTGGAGAAACCACCGAAGTTGCAGTAGAAGGCATTGGCAATGTAGATAATACTGAATGTGGAATCATGCCAAGCCTAGGATCTGAAGTGAGCGTGGTTGTCAAAGTAAGCTCCGGAGTGCTAGTAGTAAGCGGCACTGTCGGGCGTAGACGAGTGGACGATCTTGGAGGTTGAACTCCAAATGAGACGCCAGCACCAGCCGACACTCGACGCTTCGCTGATCCCTCAGCTGCCAATTCTTTACCCTTTCTATTTCGTTGAGCTGCAATTGTAGCAGCCAACGCCGCTTCAACCGCAGCTTGTTGTTCTAAAATAGCTGCATCACCATCACCACCATTACCACTGTCACCACCATCATCACCACCATCGTTCCCACTTGGTCCCTCCTCACGCTCAGAATCCGAATTGTCATGGATCAGGCTATCATTGTCAGGACATTCATAATCAGGATTCACAATATGACCAATCAAACGTTTGGTCCGAGGCCTCTCCTTCAGATAAATCTTCATTCTGCGTACTGTGTCAGCCTTCATGTGATCTAACTCCAATACGTCCTCTACCAGTGCTTGATCGATTACCAAATTTGGAATCAAGTCTTGAATAATTAACTGAAGGAACCTTGGATACATTAAAAACTTTTTCTTTTGAACCGTTTGCCGACACTGTTCTTTGAGATGGTAGAAGATCATCTCTGAAAAATTAAACTGCTTATTAAGAACAAGTGCCACAAAAGCCGACTGCAACAAGACACGGCATTCATCAAACCCGCCTTTACGTCCTCCCAAGCAATGGATCAACAAATGAAGGAGATACTTGTAAGTAGGACACAATCCATTCTTGTTGTACATAGATTCTCCGATGTCACCACCATAAAATACACGGCGAAACAGACCTTTGATTAGCTCTTTATCAAATTCACACGGATAATCATCAGTGTCACCAAAACGAAGTATTCGTCGAATCACACTAATATCAACAATAATAGGCGTTTGGTTGATTGTGGCAGTTATATGGTTCTCCTCTTCAATGTATCTTGATGTACTCCAGAATTGACAAACTATACTGAGAGGAACGTCAGGATTAATAGTGATTGCATAGTGAATACGGGAACGACGAAGAAACTCCAATAATCCTCCAAAGAGATTTCATTTGCAAAATTTGTACCAACAAAGGCACAAATGTTGTGTTTCTTGTCATAAGATAGCAAAGGCAAATTTTGTTGCTGTTGTTGTTGTTGTTACTCAGCAACTGGTGGATCTTGCTCCACATTAACAGCCATATGTCTAAATAAATAATATTAAGAATCAGTAATCTTCAATGTTATAAAGTAAATTTTGTACATTTAAATAATTTAAACTATTATAAACATATTTAAGATGTCATTCGTAAAGAATCAGTTTGATTCGTTACAAAATTTATAACGAATCTGCTAATTCGCTATCAAGTAAATTATTAACGAATAAGAAGTAGCGAATGTACAAAATTTGACTTATTTTGTCAAGGTCAAAAATAACCAAGAACACCAAAAGTCAAATTTGCAAATCTGAAATCGATTACCCTATATTCATCGATGATTAGCCGAACAAATGACCATAAAGATCTCGAAAACTCATTGCGACTAACATGGTATCGATTTGGTGGTCCAATACTTGATCTAAGTCAATTTAATTGAGGGTTTGAACGAAGAATAAAAACTCATCAATCATTAACCCATCATTCAGTAATCAAAACATAATCAAAGATCACCATTGATCTCGGAAATCCGTTCAGATGATAATGATAACAAATTTATGGTCCATTATATATAATACAACTTATAGATTAAGGTTCAAATAAACCTCAAAAACCCGATAACAAAACATCATAATTAACCTATATGTGTCATTTTTGACGAAAACCACAAAGATGTGATCATCTATACCTTAGTTTCAAGAGAATATGATTAGAAATTGATTTAATGAAAGTCGAAATTTTTGAGAAAAATGGCCAGAGTAACAATGCTTATGAGGGAGATGAAGTGTGAATAGTGAAGCAAACCGCCTTCACAATTCCCTATATAGTCTGACACTACACGTTTTTCAATGTATCGAATCATATGATTCGTTTGAATTTTGAATTAACGAATAAGATGATTCATTAGAGTAACATAACACATGTCATGACGAATCAGATTTTAATTATTGTCTAATTCGTTAAAATATGCATAACGAGATGAAGTCATTTGTTACAGAGTGCGGAAACGAATTAGAGTAACGAACTAAGATGTAATTCGTTAGAATAACCTAATTCGTTGTTCATAATTAACGAATTATACTTTATTTAATTTTAAATGAATAACTAAATTAATAAATGAAAATTAATATTTATAAGAATTAAATCATTAGAAAAAATTTAAAGAATTAAAGAATAAAGATTGCTAATTTTAATTTAAACTAATTACCGAAGTCTTTTATCACGATAATCGAATACCTTAAAACGTTTCACGTTTTTAAACACTTAACTTATAGAATTAAATAATATGTAAAAATGAAAACACAAGATCTTTTTGTATTTTGATCTTTTGATTTAAAATATTTACACAAGAAATATCTGAAACTAAAACGTAGAACATAAAATGTTTTTGTGTTTTTGTATGTTTTATCAAAAACAGTACATATTTTTTTTGGATTTTTGTTGAGTTTGAGCAGAGAATCATATTGACTGAATTGCCCTTCTATCACAGTTTTATGTGTCAGCGATATTATGACTGACGTTAAATCGGTCATTGATATTGTTGTCCACTTAAATCTTATAATAAGTCTTCAAGCATTTTTGTGATATGATTAAGTGTTCAATTATCGCACAGAATATCAGAAACTATCAGCCTCTAATCTCGGTTCAAGCTTAATTTGATTTTTGCCAAATCACCCCAACTTGACTTAAACCATTATAGTGTTGATCAAAATTTTGAGAATTTTATAACTTTGAGCAATGCATCAAGTTTCCTTTACTGTGAGTGAGTATGCACGAGTCCATCTGTCGGCTTACATACATTGTATCCCCTGGGGTCCGTTTCTTATTGGTAATGAGACGTGCGCAAGGGAGGAACAGATGTATGACTAACAGCGGATTTTAATCAAGTCAGTAATTTAGATTGTACGAAGTACAACATTGATCAAGTTTAATAACTTTGGATTTGCTCTAGAAGCGAGTGAAATATTCATGCTTATGAATACCCAGATGATTAAGCTGCATAAAGATTCACAGTGTCCGGAATCCTAACGCTTGTTATTTGCTTTATTATATTTTTGGGTGATCAACAACTATAAGTGATGTGGGGAGATCAAATATTTACCAAATAATGAATACATAGGTTATGGAATTACAAGAGTTTATAATTAACATTTTATGTCTTTTGGTTTAATCATTAGAAGCCCAACGGTTTATAGTTTCTTTTAAATTCTTGAGATTTTGGCATGTAAGAAAATAAGGTTTGGAATATATAAAAAAATCATTTCCTCTCTATCACAGTGTGTTTGTCAGGTCGTTTCGGATCGGATCTTAATCAATCATGTCATAACTCACACAAAATTAATCGTGTTGACAAGCGAGTTAATGACGGGTTACTATGTTTAGAAAGATGACCGTTTGTTAAAGGCGGAATCAATAACAAACATACGGTTGCAGTGAATATTCAAAATACGAAGACACATGAAGGATTCACTCAAAAGATTTCCATTTATATAACGTTAATCATACAAAAGGATAATCGATTAGGGTTTAGGAGGAATCCTAGGACAGCCGTCACACACAAAATATTCTCTTAATTAATGTGTCGGTCTTATCCTCTCTGTCTCTCGTGTCTTTTGCGGCGTGCCCTAATTATTCTATTTATAGGCCTGCCAACCTAGGACAGCTGTCATTCCTTCTAGAAACCCTATCCGATAGTACATATTCAATTTACATATTCAAAAATTATACTAAGTGTAAAACAAGTCTTCCGGGTAGGCTTTTCATTAAACTTCAGTCTCCGAGTACGCAGTGTACTCGGCCTTCCTTCAGACTTGGTAAACATAGAAGTGTACTCGGAATCAGTTTCCGGGTAGACTTTACTTAAAGAATATTTTACCAAGTAAAATATTCACCGAGTAGACTTCAATCTTCTTGGACTTATCAAACTTTGCTCGACAAATCCTTACGAGCAACCTTGTTCTTCTATGATCCTGTTCGGCTCATTGTCAGTTGAATAACTTATTGATAAGGCGTACTCGAGAGTACATACCTTGCTTGAGCAGAACCTTACTCGATATAACTTAGAGATATTCCATCAACTCATCAAGTATACTCGGACCATAATTATTAAAGAATACCTTGCCCGGTCTTCCAATTACTTGGCTTCTTGGACTTGGTTGACCAAACCTTACTCGGAAGAGTAAAATACTTGGTCTTGAAGAACAATCCTGCTTGACAAAGTGAACCTTGCTCGGATATGCCAAATTAATGAACCTTACTCGGGAAAACACTAAAAAGCATACCTTGCTCGGATATCCACTAAAGAAGACTACTTGAAGTAAACCTTGCCTGGGAGGCAAAATCTCATACTCGGCTAAGTAAAAGCTTACTCGAAGGTCCAAGGTGTACCCGGATTCAATACTTAGCAGTTTCTGAGGAGGTTGAGAAGATTCCAATCTTCAATATTCTTCATTTAGGTCAAATCTCCTCATTTGGGTCAAACTCTTGACCCAACAATCTCCCCCTAGATTGGAACACCTCAGCTGACCCAAAACACTCTAAGGTTACTACACTTAGCAAAATACACATCAAATTAAAGTCAAATTTCATAATCAAATTACATAAACAACATTACATATTCAGAAGCTTGTCCGAAGACATTACAAAGCAAAGCCTATTCTATCCCATTTGTCTTTTCCTCTCATTGTAGGCTGCTTGTCTTCTCAGGTGGATCACAGATGCTGCTCTTTCTCTGAATATATTGAGCACTTGGTAGTGAGAGTGTCCTTCTGGTATCACCAAGTCTCTTATATCAGTAAGATCATCATTATGTAGGCATGTCAGATCTGCATCCTTCTTGATTGTTGCCAAGGCCTTCCCATCCGAGTTCCTCAGCACATAGTGGCCAGTGTCTTCTTTGTATTCAACTTCTGTAATGACACCGTTCTTCTGCACTGTGTAATTTGGCCTTCTCATCCTTCTTCCCAAGTTTATACAAGTCTCCATGTTGGACAGAGGATTCTGATCTCGGACTCTCATCTGGTAGTTCAGTTCAGCCCTGTCCATTTTCTTCAGTTTTTCTGACCTCTTTGACTTGTGAAGTTGGATCAGTCTCCACCTTCTCTTTTCTTTCAAAAATTTGAACCCATCAGCAACCTGTTCTCGCAGATACTTAGATTAGTCATTCATCTGTCTTCCTGCTGATCTGTCCCTGTTCCTGTAATCATACAAGTGAAGTGTGGCCATCCTTTTTAATTGATCTTCATTATACTCACGGAAGTCACTTCTGACCACAATCTCCCTTAGCATTCTGCTCTCCATAATCACTTTCATAGAATCAGTAACTGAATCATAGTACAGCTCTCTGGGTAGATCCACATCAGACTGTGGTCTTGTTCTTTGTTGTACTGAGCTGCTTGAATCCCCTCTTCCTGCTTGGCCTCTTCCTCTTTGCAATCTTTGATGGATTGGAGGTCTGAATGGAATTGATTTCTTGGGCTTTTGAGGTCCCAAGTTGAATGTCTTCACATATATTGCTTCCACCATATCAGTAGGAAGGTTTGCAATCTCCACTATGTCATGTCCTGCTGCCTCCAGCTCAATTAACATTTTGATCATTCCTGGAGTTCTTGCTAGTCCAGCAGGCACAAATCTGCCATCAGAGTAATATCTGGGATTTTCTCCCTCCCTTAATGCTTTTTCCCACTCATCCTTCTGCAGATAGAAAAGAGTCTTCAAGTCCTCTTTCTCCAACACATTAAAGTCTTCTTCAGTCATCCCTCTCTTGTTTGTCATTATGTTTCTTAGGATGCTGATCATTTCCTCATTCTCCCAAGGCATAAATGGTTCAGTTTCTTGTTCAGATTTGACATCATCTTGAGGGATAGGAATTTCAACAGGTTTGACTTGCTCTTTTTCCTTCTCCCTTAAGGTCTGAATTCTTCTTTTCTTCTTTGGAGGCTCATTAGATAGTTCTTTTTGAGTTGTGCTCTCAGTATAGACCCTTTTTAACTCTTTCTCTTTCCTTTTGGAATATTGGTCAAATACTGCCTCTTTGCACAGATTTCTCACAACCTCAGGCTTCATGCCTTTCTCAATCAAATACCCACACATGCCATCATATTTCTTCTTTAATTCTTCCAATTCCATCTAATCATCTTGTTTCACAAACTTTTCTGCAACAATCTCTTTCTCACTGTTATAAAGATCTTGAATTTGTTCAGCAGTGTATTTTTCTAAGGCAGCTTCAGGATAGCCTCTAACCTTCAAAAAAGTTTTGTAATGCTCAGTATTTTTCTTTCTCTTCTCAACTTTCTTTAAGACTTCCTCTGCATTAATTTCAATGTTTCCCCTTTGAATATAAGTCATTTCAGCTTGAGGGGTCTCAGCAGTAGAGCTTGTATCAACTTTTTTACTTCCTTGATCAGGGTTGTCATCACCCTCTTCATCAGACTCCTCAGAGTCATCCTCCTCATCATCTGATAGATCATTCATGGCATCTATGGTTCATCAGATGCAGGATGTTCTGGTTCAGTAACATCAACATCAGGAACATTAACATCAGGAACATCAACATCAGGGACATCAACATCAGGGACATCAACATCAGGGACCCCTTGTAGTTTTTCTCCTGGTTTCAGTGTTTTCAATGGGATTGCCCTGATTGGTTCATCATTAGTCTGTTCAGCAGATTTCTTTCTTCTTTGATAGGTCTTTTCATATCTTCTTTCTCCCCAGTTACTAGCAGAGTTCTTTCTCATATCCTCCTTAACCTGTTCTGCCCATTTCTTGGCAGCTGCAGATGCAATTGACTCCCCAATCTCTTCAGGTATAATCATGTCAGTGTTAAGATTGGTTGATGGTTCAACAGTCTCCGATTGTTGCTCCTGAAACTTGTTAACCACCTTTCTCAAAGAGTCATCAAACTCTTGAGTTTTGTTCATATTCACCAGAATTTCAATAACCTCTTGATCTGCCACATCTTGAAATATTTCTTTTGCTACATTGGCTTCTTTGATCAATAGGTCCTGCTGTGCCAACTCTTCTTCAGTCAAGGAATGGGCAATTGCTTCCCTTTCCATTGATTCTTTAATAAGTCTTTCTCTCTCAGCAAGAGCAGCAGCAGCAGCAGTATCCACAAAAGTTACATCTTTTTCAACATATACAGCAGGTTCTTCATCTGTGGCTATCTCTTTACCCTTTTCTTTTCTCTTTCTTAACTGTTCTTCATTTTCTTCTTCATCACTTCCAAACTCATCAATCTCTCTAAATAAGTCTTCCAATTCAGAGTCATGCTCTACCCTCTTGGAACTAGCTTCTTGATCATCATTTGGCTCAGTGTATTCTAGTTCCTCAGTAGCAGCATTCACATTCACATTCTCCACACTCATTTTTTCATTCACAATCTCAGTCAACTCTTCTGTCAGCACATTCTCAACATCATCATTGATTACTTCTTCTCTCACATCCATTACAGATTCATCACTATCATCATATTTATTCATGATCCTCATCAAACCATCAATATTTTCAATATCAGTCATGACCATATCATTCTCATCTATATTCTCCCCCTGTTTTGGGGCAGCTGAGGTCTTCTCAACCTCCTGCACCAGGGTTCAAATTAACAATTCAGCATCAGCTAACTTTTTCAATAACAGTTCATTTTCACTTGTTAGCTTTTCATTCTTTCTTTTCAAATCAGTATTTTCATCCCTAACCTCCTCCACTTGCCTTTTCAACTCATCATTTTCAAGCATCAACTCAGCATTTCTTAGTGACATATCATCATGTGGACTTGTAGGGTTTGATGTAGTAAATGGTTCAAAATCAGGTAGGTTTGTGGTAGGGGTTTGTGGTGTTGGTGATTGATGTGTCTATTGATGTGTGGATGTTTCTGGTTGGTCTAGGGTAAGGGTTTGAGGTGGTGTTTGATGTGGTGAGGTAGGTGGTGGTGATTGTGGTAGTGTAGGGATAGGTTGTTCAAGTTCTTCATGTTGCTCCCCCTGTACTGGTGCCATAACCTCCATATCCAGACCATCTCCCCCATCATTGCCATCAACATCATCATTAGAGTCTCCTTCAGCACTCTCCTCATCACTCCCTTCTTCCTCCTCTGAGCTCAGCTCAGGCACAGGCATTATAGCCAAATCATGGTTTAATAACCATGGCAGAATTTCCAGTGGAATACTTGCATCAAAATTGTTAGAGACACCAGGATTCTTTATTCTCTTGTAGGCATCGGGATCTTGCAGTTTATGGGTGGTTCCAATTGTTGGTAAATCTTGTAGTATGCTATTGAATATGATCTGCAGGAATCTCGGGTACTGTAAAAATATTTTTCTTTCCGGTTTCTTTAGATTCCCCACTAGCCCATCAAAGATCATCTTGGAAAAATTAAATGGCAGGTCATAGATTGTTCCAACGATGGCATTTGCTAGATCAAGACTCATCAGAGTCCATGATCCCTTTCTCGGAGCAAATCCATGTATGATGTGATGAATCAGAAATCTGTACAACATTGGAAATAATCCCTTCTGAAACTGTCCCTCATGGACATTTCCTTGATACCCCATAGTTTCTCTGAAAATCTTCAACAGATGCTTTGTATCGAAGCTGATGTGATTGTGATCATCGTCATTCAGTCTTAAACATCTTCTGATCAATCTTTCAGTGATCTGTATCTTCTGTCTGGCCACGGTTGCCTCGATTCGTCTTTCATTACCGTCTTCAATAAGCTCTGCTGATCTCCAGAAATCCAAGGAGTGATTTCTGTAGATAATCGGGCTTTCAGTGAGAGCAAAGCTAATGTTTGACCATGCCATCCATAAGATCATTCGAGCCATCGGTTCATTTTCTGGTGTTACTTGTAGTAGTGCGCACATATTGTGCTTTGGCTCAAACACATACTTCGGCTCGTTGTCTGCCATATCTGTAAAACATAAACAAACATATTCAAAGTGAAATTAGACATAAAGTTTAAAACTTTAGACAATTTCAAGTTATAAAAATGAAGAAGAAAGAAAGAAATCTTCAAGAACCTGTTCTTCGACAAATTAATAACCTAAACACATAAACAAAGTGTTAGTACTCGAATACATAATCAAGTCACAATAACAATCTAATCGTGATCGGAAAACATAAAATTTTATGCTTACCGAGTCGGAAATTAGTGGCTGGTAAAAATTAGGGTTTGGATTAATCTTGAATTCGATAAGTCGGTTATTTTTCTTAGTAAGAGAGATTTGCAGTGGAAGGAGAGAGATAAAGGGAAATAATGTAGAAGAAATTTGCCTAAGTCCCTCTTTTATACATTTTGAAAGTGGGTTTTAAATGCTTTTTGTCTTCTTGTGAATTACTAGCTATCAACCAGTAACGTTATCCACTTGATATATTAAAAACATTTAATCTCATTTAAAATTATAAGACCTTACTCGAAAAATTAATTTATCCAAAGTCTACTCGATCTTCTTCCACTAACAAACCTTACTCAGTCAAACTTTACTCGAAAAATTTTCATTTTGAATGTGAAGTTTGCCCGAATACTTCTCTATTTAAACCTTGCTCGATCAAGTAAATTAATTTAAAGTTATGTATGTTTGCCCAGTTGGAAATTATGTCATTTGCCCAGTTGGAAGGACATGCACTTGTGTATGTTTGGTCCTTAAATCTCTATAGATTCAAAGGATAGCCATTGACCTGAAAACTGAATGCATTTGGGGCAATTATGACTTGTTTCTTATTCCTTCACTTAAAACTATGTCAATAACTCTGACTTTAAAAGGACATATACTCACATGTATGTTTGGTCCTGTTGACCACTTTTGGTCAAAACAGGATAGCCATTAACCTGACAATGAAGAGGTATTGGGGTGATTGAATATTAAACTGTATTTATGGGAAATGATAGTACATTGACTACTTAGCTAATCATATGGAATTATTAGGCTAAAAAAGGCCTTAGTATAGTCATTAACATGTATGGTTACTTTCCCATGATGATGTAAAATCTAAGGTGATATAAACATAATGAATATGCTAATCTTTATGTGGAGATGCATGGTTGTTTTGCATGTCTCAAGATAGATCTCTCCGAATGATATGGCAGAAAAGTGATTACCCAGTCATACACAAGCCTGTTGTTATTTGGTCAACCAAAATGAAACAATTTTTTTGTATGACAAAGAACATGCTTTAAGAAAATTTTGAGAAAATATCAAAAACAAGGGGAAGAATGAATAAATCAACCAAAAGTTGATAAATATTTTAAATATTTTATCAAACAAGAGGGTTACAACAAGAACTACAAAGATGTTGACAAAATCTGTCTCATCTTGAATGAAATGCATGTTGCTAACCGTAAGTCCAACGTTCAACCTCTATATATGTTTGAATCTAAAAATACAAAAATATAATAAGTTCTGTCATAAGAATCTATTTTTGTAATACTCAGACATTCATAGGATATATACTTAATAATTCAGTATTATTCTCACGACTAGGTATCCTTCTCTAGCCATTAGTTATTCAATTTTATTTGTTACATTGTCAGTTATTTGTCTCCAATAAGCCATCGCTTCCCAATACCTCTAAATCCCAGTTTCATCTATTCTACCAAAACTCTTGTGGTTTGGGTGTTTAATTTTTCGATGTTCGAAACAGTGAAAAATTAAATTCTGTTATGTATTTGTTACATCTAAAATTTATTTTCATTAATTATATATATCAAATTTCGAGGACGAAATGTTTTTTTTAGGATGAAAGAGTTGTAATACCCGTAAATTTTAGTTTTACAAAATATGATATACTAATAATAATAATGGGAATAATAATAATAATAATAATAATAATAATAATAATAATTTAAAATTGAAACCTAGATGATTTCAAACTCATGATTGAGCATATGTTTATTATTTGATATTCCAATCATCATCTAGATCAACTTGTTTCAAATTCAAACGTGCTGGACAATTTGGATTAACTCCAAAGCCTCGTTACTTCACAAACGACCTCCGTAATAAATTGCAACAAACTCCATCGCACCCATCTATCATCTACTCTCATCACACCTATCTCCACCTCCCTCACTGTGACTCTTTGTTGCTGTTACAAGTGGCCGACGCCGACTCCATTGCCGACGAACCGTCACGAACCAACCACTTGGCGATCCGAGTTGTTCCTATTTCGCCATATTAGTTTCATATCCCGACGCGAACGCCACCACCTTCACGAATAGTGTACTACTACGACCGCCGCTTACCGTCCCTATTGCTCTCTATTTGACGTCTTGTTCCGCTATTCGGCCACCGTCACACACTTGTGTTCCCTCACATTTTTGTTCGGCTTGTGAGGTAACAGTTTTGATCATCCGCTTTTGGTTTGTATATGTTTTTAATGTGTTCTAATATGGGGGTGGGTTCGTTGATTCGTTACGAGGACAAAATCCTTATTTTAACTAGGAATTTGTAGTTAAGCTCAAGAATGGAATTTAAACAATATAATTTTATGTTGTTAGTTCATTCGTTTTGGGTGTTGTTTGCTAATGTTTGGATATGGCAATCAAATCCGGATAATGGAAGCTATAAGTATAGTTGCATATTTATATTATGTGGCTAATTCATGCAGCCAAGTCCAAATCTCCAACCCATGTGTTTTGTTTTTTTTATATAATACCCATAATATAACTAATATTAATTTTTCTAATATGTTGTTCCTAACTGTCAACAAAGTTAGGATATTAAGTAAGAATGAAAAACTAAATAAAGAGTTGGTGGGTTTTTTTTAATAATCATTTGAAAGTTATTTATTTCATGTCTACTCTTTTATAACAAATAAGTAAATAGTTATATTAGAAATTTTCATATAACCAAGTTGTAAACTACACGTCCTTGGATAAATACTACACGGGCAGTGACAATGATTGTTTCTTTTATCAATCATGAATTAAAGGTTTTCGTCATGGGAAAATCAACGAATCAACCAATGCAAATTCTGTTTGTATATCTAAATTAGAATGTAACTAAATTATAGGTTATCATACTCTATGGAAAAACTTAGAGTTTAATTGACTATGCTTACTTGTGTCTGGCGAACTAAGGTACGGTTTCTGTTTTTGTTTCCTCTTAGTATTAATTATATTTCGTTACTTTAGAGTACGGTTTCTGTTTTTGTTTCCTCTTAGTATTAATTATATTTCGTTACTTTAGAGTACGGTTTCTGTTTTTGTTTCCTCTTAGTATTAATTATATTTCGTTACTTTAGAGTACGGTTTCTGTTTTTGTTTCCTCTTAGTATTAATTATATTTCGTTACTTTAGAGTACGGTTTCTGTTTTTGTTTCCTCTTAGTATTAATTATATTTCGTTACTTTAGAGTACGGTTTCTGTTTTTGTTTACTCGTAGTATAAATTATATTCCATTTTATATTCGGCATCCGTCACTTTGTAGCGCGGACTTTTCAGTTTGAGTTCGGTTTATTTATTTGGTATGTTTTATATTTGTTTTTGTACCATGCAATAGATTATATATTTTGTACTCGTCATTGCATGTTCCGTTAGTAACAATTTTATTCGGATATTAAAACTGTAATACTCAGACATTCATAGGATATATACTTAATAATTCAGTATTATTCTCACGACTAGGTATCCTTCTCTAGCCATTAGTTATTCAATTTTATTTGTTACATTGTCAGTTATTTGTCTCCAATAAGCCATCGCTTCCCAATACCTCTAAATCCCAGTTTCATCTATTCTACCAAAACTCTTGTGGTTTGGGTGTTTAATTTTTCGATGTTCGAAACAGTGAAAAATTAAATTCTGTTATGTATTTGTTACATCTAAAATTTATTTTCATTAATTATATATATCAAATTTCGAGGACGAAATGTTTTTTTTAGGATGAAAGAGTTGTAATACCCGTAAATTTTAGTTTGACAAAATATGATATAATAATAATAATGGGAATAATAATAATAATAATAATAATAATAATAATAATAATAATAATAATAATTTAAAATTGAAACCTAGATGATTTCAAACTCATGATTGAGCATATGTTTATTATTTGATATTCCAATCATCATCTAGATCAACTTGTTTCAAATTCAAACGTGCTGGACAATTTGGATTAACTCCAAAGCCTCGTTACTTCACAAACGACCTCCGTTATAAATTGCAACAAACTCCATCGCACCCATCTATCATCTACTCTCATCACACCTATCTCCACCTCCCTCACTGTGACTCTTTGTTGCTGTTACAAGTGGCCGACGCCGACTCCATTGCCGACGAACCGTCACGAACCAACCACTTGGCGATCCGAGTTGTTCCTATTTCGCCATATTAGTTTCATATCCCGACGCGAACGCCACCACCTTCACGAATAGTGTACTACTACGACCGCCGCTTACCGTCCCTATTGCTCTCTATTTGACGTCTTGTTCCGCTATTCGGCCACCGTCGCACACTTGTGTTCCCTCACATTTTTGTTCGGCTTGTGAGGTAACAGTTTTGATCATCCGCTTTTGGTTTGTATATGTTTTTAATGTGTTCTAATATGGGGGTGGGTTCGTTGATTCGTTACGAGGACAAAATCCTTATTTTAACTAGGAATTTGTAGTTAAGCTCAAGAATGGAATTTAAACAATATAATTTTATGTTGTTAGTTCATTCGTTTTGGGTGTTGTTTGCTAATGTTTGGATATGGCAATCAAATCCGGAAAATGGAAGCTATAAGTATAGTTGCATATTTATATTATGTGGCTAATTCATGCAGCCAAGTCCAAATCTCCAACCCATGTGTTTTGTTTTTTTTATATAATACCCATAATATAACTAATATTAATTTTTCTAATATGTTGTTCCTAACTGTCAACAAAGTTAGGATATTAAGTAAGAATGATAAACTAAATAAAGAGTTGGTGGGTTTTTTTTAATAATCATTTGAAAGTTATTTATTTCATGTCTACTCTTTTATAACAAATAAGTAAATAGTTATATTAGAAATTTTCATATAACCAAGTTGTAAACTACACGTCCTTGGATAAATACTACACGGGCAGTGACAATGATTGTTTCTTTTATCAATCATGAATTAAAGGTTTTCGTCATGGGAAAATCAACGAATCAACCAATGCAAATTCTGTTTGTATATCTAAATTAGAATGTAACTAAATTATAGGTTATCATACTCTTTGGAAAAACTTAGAGTTTAATTGACTATGCTTACTTGTGTCTGGCGAACTAAGGTACGGTTTCTGTTTTTGTTTCCTCTTAGTATTAATTATATTTCGTTACTTTAGAGTACGGTTTCTGTTTTTGTTTCCTCTTAGTATTAATTATATTTCGTTACTTTAGAGTACGGTTTCTGTTTTTGTTTCCTCTTAGTATTAATTATATTTCGTTACTTTAGAGTACGGTTTCTGTTTTTGTTTCCTCTTAGTATTAATTATATTTCGTTACTTTAGAGTACGGTTTCTGTTTTTGTTTCCTCTTAGTATTAATTATATTTCGTTACTTTAGAGTACGGTTTCTGTTTTTGTTTACTCGTAGTATAAATTATATTCCATTTTATATTCGGCATCCGTCACTTTGTAGCGCGGACTTTTCAGTTTGAGTTCGGTTTATTTATTTGGTATGTTTTATATTTGTTTTTGTACCATGCAATAGATTATATATTTTGTACTCGTCATTGCATGTTCCGTTAGTAACAATTTTATTCGGATATTAAAACTATCTTTGTTATGATCCTTAAAACCGAAAACCATTATGTTGATTCAAGTCAAGAAGTGATTGTTAATTAAGGGTTAAGTTATTGTTGGGTTAAATTGATAAACACTTAAATCTGTGATCAATAAAGGTGACCTACTGGTCTTTCCTCACCTTCCTATTTTATAAAACTAAACGTTTAGAAACAGAATCTGATTTAAGGGTCTCAAAATAGTTTTATCCTTTTACAAATTATTTTATTAGATAATATTAAAGAGTATAATATAATATGGTTTGATAACTAAATATGAAAATAACTCTGAAAGGTTACGATGAATATGAAAGTTCAATTCAACAATAATTATTATTTAATTATTAATGGTGATCTATACACACACATATATGGAACTTATTTGCAAATACCGAAAATGATAGAATGAACGTGAGCATCACAACTATAAATTAAACTACCATAATATTATAGGTTCGCGTACGAGCTAAGGACCGGGACTGTTTATACTTAGTGTGTCCTTGTTCATCGGATCAAGTACGGATTCCGTGTTTTTTCTTCTTTTAGCTTTATATTGTTTTCACCGTTCTCGTAGTGGTACGGATTCTGTTTCTTGTTACTTCGTAGTACGGTTTCTGGTTTCTTTCTCTAATAGTATTAATTATATTCCGTTACTTCGTAGTGCGGCTTTTGTTCTCGTTTACTAATAGTATTGAATCTATTCCGTTACTTTGTAGTACGGATTTTCGTTACGCATCGGTTATATTTTGAGTTCAGTTATTTTATATAGTATATTTTAGTTATATGTTTTTAGTTTTAGTACTCTGTTACCCGAGCATTTTCTGACTTGTCGTTGGGGCGTCAACGGGAAGGCACTTGTCGTGACAGTGCGTAATTAAAGTTCACGGCGTCTCTAACTAGTACTTTTGAAGTATTAGGGCCACTTAGGGGTGTATAGATCGATCTTAGCTCCGACTCCTGACTCCTGACTCCTGACATGGCATTTATCGTGACAGTGCGTAATCAAAGTTCACGGCGTCTCTGAAAGTATTCATGTAGTACCTTGGCCACTTAGAGGCGTATAGATCGATCTTAGCTCTGACTCCTGACTCCTGACTCCTGACTTCTGTTTGAGATGGAACAATGTGTGCACACCACCCACACCGTCTCTTTGGTGCATGGACTAGCTAGCTGTGTACCAGTCTGTTCTGTTTTGGCTCGTGGGTGCTTCCGTTTCACGTGACTTTGAGTTTTTGATATGTGTAGTCACGTGGTCTGATGTGTGTATATGTTATGATATGTTTCTGATATGTTTCTGTATGCGTTTGATTATGTTCTGGCCAAGTGTCAGATCATACCTCTGAATTTTATTAAGTATATGTTTAGGTAAAAAGGGTTGGTTTCGAGTTTGAATTGAAGTTCGTATATTTATTCTCTTACGTCTGTCCTTACCTATACTATTGTTCTTTCCGTTACTGGGCAATTTTTGGCTCAGCCGTGTTTTCTTGTTTTGTTTTTCTTATTTTGTTTTCAGGTAATCCGGGATTCTGGGAATTTAGTGATGAGAGATAAAAAAATGAAGTTCAAGCTTCTAAAAGTTAATTCATTTTGTTTAATAATATGACGTAGGTTGCATTAATTTTTGTTGTATTTTGGATTGTGGCGTTGATTTGATGTCTGTAATAGTAACACGTTAGCCTGTTCCGGGTTGGGGTGTTACAATTTTTGACCAAATACAGGAGGTTGGAGTCAAATTGGGGTGATCTGGGGAAAGCCAAATAAGCTTTGAGAAGAGATATGAGGCATCATAGCACAGTGTTGACCATTATTGCATTATGCTCAAATTGAACCTTAATCATATCACCAAAGAGATGAAAATCATGCTAAGTTTATACCTGCTGTTAACCTATCTAAGTTGTCATAATAATGCTGAGAGTGAAGTAATGAGATAGCTACTTAGTCAATATGATCCCATTCCTGAGATCTTTTCAATTTATAAAAGAAATTGTTTTGAATAGAAGTATAACTGAAATTTGATCTCTAAATGCACCATTTGCTCTTAAACTATGTTCTGAAATGATACATAACTTAGAAATATCTTTGAAAAGTGGTTTAAGTCAAAAAGTGTTGCATTTTGCCTAAAATAGGCTGAATATGTAAGTTCGAGTAAGGTTTGATGATTTCTAACCCTCTCGAGCACAAACTGTTTGAATATGTATTTTCGGGTAAGGTTATTGAATTATAACCTTTCCGAGTACAGAACAGTTGATTATGTGTGAATATGTTGTTTCGGGTAAGGTTTGACAACTTTCAACCTTTCCGAGTAAGCTTAGTCATTTTTGACTAACATTATGATTTTCGGGCATGCTTTGAAGTGTTTACACTGTTGCACTCACTTTCCGAGCAAGCTTGAAGTCTTGAGATGATTATGTGTTGAAATAGCTAACTGTTAACAAGAAATTCTTGTTTCGAGTAAGCTATGCATGTTTTATGCTAGCTTCGAATAAGCTATGCATGTAATATGCTGATTGTGTTTTCAAGCTAACTTTGTGAACTTAAGTGAGTACACCAAGTAAGCTTTGTGTGAATATGTTGTTAGGAAAGGTTTGTTAATCTTTCCGGGCACGCTTAGATGTTACTGTTTAAGTTTGTCATTTTCCGGGTATGGTTTGATATGATAAGTTCCCTCGAACAAGGGCATACCTAATGATTGAATGTGTTTATCCTAGCAAGCTTAGTGCTAACTTAGGATTTTCGAGCAAGCTCTATGAAATTTTAGACTATAGCACACTTAAATGTTTATGTGTTTAATTTCATTCCGAGCATGCTCTGTGATATATGTGTTTATGATTTCTTTGAAATTACAAGTGTTTTCGGGCAAACTTTGTTTTCCGAGCACACTTTATATTTCGGGTACACTTGTGTTCCTTCAATATACTTGGTAATTTTCAAAACCTAACTTTCCGAGTACACTGTCTGCTAGAATTTGGTCTCGAGCACACTTTGTATTATATGAAAGTTATTCGGGTATACTTTGCATAAGATTGTTGTCCGAGCACACTTTACATTTGAAAGAGTGCTCGAGCACAATCTTCATACAAGTATACTTGAATGAATGCATTGATTGAATATGTGAGTTAGTATGACGAAATTGTTTAGACTCATACTTGAATGAATACGTTGTTTGAATATGTTAGTGATTATGATTTTTAGGGTTCATGCTAGATAAGTTTTAATTTGAATTTGAGAAATTTTTGGGAGGATCTTAATTGATTCTTAGTAAGAATGTTTATTTGATAACTATATTTGATTATTTGTCTGGCGATTTATTTCTCAAGAAATCAAGTATTTCGGGTAAGCTTTCTTCATTATATCTTAAGTCTCCGAGTACGCAGTGTACTCGGCCTTCCTTCAGACTTGGTAAACATAGAAGTGTACTCGGAATCAGTTTCCGGGTAGACTTTACTTAAAGAATATTTTACCAAGTAAAATATTCACCAAGTAGACTTCAATCTTCTTGGACTTATCAAACTTTGCTCGACAAATCCTTACGAGCAACCTTGTTCTTCTATGATCCTGTTCGGCTCATTGTCAGTTGAATAACTTATTGATAAGGCATACTCGAGAGTACATACCTTGCTTGAGCAGAACCTTACTCGATATAACTTAGAGATATTCCATCAACTCATCAAGTATACTCGGACCATAATTATTAAAGAATACCTTTCCCGGTCTTCCAATTACTTGGCTTCTTGGACTTGGTTGACCAAACCTTACTCGGAAGAGTAAAATACTTGGTCTTGAAGAACAATCCTGCTTGACAAAGTGAACCTTGCTCGGATATGCCAAATTAATGAACCTTACTCGGGAAAACACTAAAAAGCATACCTTGCTCGGATATCCACTAAAGAAGACTACTTGAAGTAAACCTTGCCTGGGAGGCAAAATCTCATACTCGGCTAAGTAAAAGCTTACTCGAAGGTCCAAGGCGTACCCGGGTTCAATACTTAGCAGTTTCTGAGGAGGTTGAGAAGATTCCAATCTTCAATATTCTTCATTTAGGTTAAATCTCCTCATTTGGGTCAAACTCTTGACCCAACAGTGTTTTAGTATGTGAAGGACCTAATTATCGGTATTCTTCGTGAATCAACGATAGTTGGAAGAATTGATCCTGGTATTCGTGTGAATCAACATGTTCAATTATTTATCTTATTTACGATCTACATCTTTTTTGAGAGTTTTAGGAAGTTCTTCACGGGAATTCTTAGAATCAACGTGATTCGATCTTCGTTTTTGTTTACACCGCTGCGTCAGTAATGATGTGGGGAGATCAAACATTTAACAAATAATGAAGACATAGGTTATGGAATTACAAGAGTTTATAATTAATATTTTATGTCTTTTGGTTTAATCATTAGAAGCCCAATGGTTTATAGTTTCTTTTAAATACTTGAGATTTTCTCATGCAAGAAAATAAGGTTTGGAATATATAAAAAAATCATTTCCTCTCTATCACAGTGTGTGTTAGTGTGTGAAGGACCTAATTATCGGTATTCTTCGTGAGTCAACGATAGTTGGAAGAATTGATCCTGATATTCGTGTGAATCAACAGGTTCAATTATTTATCTTATTTACGATCTACGTTTTTTTTGAGAGTTTTAGGAAGTTTTTCACAGGTATTCTTAGAATCAACGTGATTCGATCTTCGTTTTTGTTTACACCGCTGCATCAGTTGGTATCAAAGCCGAATTCCTGGCTCAATATGGCTTGTGAGGGGGACAATATCTATGATTCTTGGCCCGTGTTTGATGAATACGAGGACGAGGAATGGTATGTTTGGGCAACCGGTGATATTCTTGAAAGTTTAAAAAGAAAACATGAGTGGTCTACAATTTATTCAGGTGGCGTGGATATTACTCAAGAAGAAAAAAACCACTGGAATAGATTTTTGTCAAATGCTAATATTAATATGGTTAGCAATGTTATTTATGAAGATTTGTATGCAAGTTTCACAGACAACACTCTAAGGTTAGAAGTCAATCAATTATATCTTAAAAATGCACAAGATATAATGGGGCCAATTATTAAATATGCAAGCAAAGAAATATTATCAAGATCACATGAACTTGTAGAAAAAAGAAAGTGTATCGATGCTCCCTTTGACCCATGTGGTACAAGCCTAGAGTCGGACAAGATGATTAGTAAAGTTGAACTATATGAGCAGGTCATCATAACTATAAATTGGAATCGGATGGATGGTCCCTTTGACCCAGGTGGCTACGGTTCAAAGACAAAAACTCGAGGGCGAGTTTTTCAAAGGTGGAGAGAATGATGTGGGGAGATCAAACATTTACCAAATAATGAAGACATAGGTTATGGAATTACAAGAGTTTATAATTAATATTTTATGTCTTTTGGTTTAATCATTAGAAGCCCAATGGTTTATAGTTTCTTTTAAATACTTGAGATTTTGTCATGTAAGAAAATAAGGTTTGGAATATATAAAAAAATCATTTCCTCTCTATCACAGTGTGTGTTAGTGTGTGAAGGACCTAATTATCGGTATTATTCGTGAATCAACGATAGTTGGAAGAATTGATCCTGGTATTCGTGTGAATCAACAGGTTTAATTATTTATCTTATTTACGTTCTACGTCTTTTTTGAGAGTTTTAGGAAGTTCTTCACGGGTATTCTTAGAATCAACGTGATTCGATCTTCGTTTTTGTTTACACCGCTGTATCAAGTTGTATTTGGTAAGGTCCTAAAGAAAGATAAGCCCGTCTTACTTGTTCCCTTAAATTTACCGGATGCTCCCACATAGGTTTTCGTTTAGCCGGGTCTCTTTCTAATTGGTTAGGATCCACTTCATTAGCATTTGATTGTGGTTGTGGAGCTTCCGAATCACCATGATTTTCTTGTTGATTTACTTGGTTAATATCCACTTCATTAGTATTTGATTGTGGTTGTTGTGGAGCTTCATAATTAACCGGCTCACTAGTTATAGCTCTTTGTCGTTTACTCGTTTGTTCATCACCGCTTTTTTTTTGAAAAAAGAATATATAGTCTCTTGCTTTTTCATGATTGACCTAATTAAGAATATTCAATAGGGTGAGTTAAAGTAAACTTTCACCATAGAATACCAATTACAAGCCTAGTTGATCAATTTCCCCAATTCTACAATTACAAACCCTAAGTTTATAATCCTTAAACACTAATCAATATAAATCATACAATGTTTAACAATAACAAAAAGATGAAGTAATACCATGTTGATCAAGGCTGAGCGCCGGCGGTACGTGGTGGCGTGGACGGCGGAGTGGCGGACGGTAGGCGGTGGTCTACGGCAGAAACAACAGGTTACATGGGTGAGGGAATGAAGGATTTCAAACCCTAATAAAATAATATATCCCGGTCTTTTTTTTTCGTTTTGTTTAAACAAGTTTGAATTTTACAAGTAGCCCCTCAATTTTGAGTTTTACACAAACAAAGCTTTTTTTTATCCGGTTACCATTTTATAACTTTTGTTTATAAAACTTGCGAGGTTTTATAAAAAAATTCAAACGATGGGGTATTATATTTAAAAAAAATTAGTGGTGGCCGGTAGGCTTTTGGAAAAATACGTTGGGGGTGACCGGGCTAAATACCTATAAAAAAATTTTGGAAAAAATCGGGAAATTTACCCTACTAACGGAGAAAACGGCAGTGGCATGGGCCACCCCGGGTCCCTTCATAGCTGCGCCCCTGGATCCAAGTATTCCATTCTTCAAGTTCTTGATAGTTTGACTCTTCAAGGTTAAACTAATACGAACTTTCGTTTCTAAATAATTCTTGTAATTAAAGCTTGTTATTATAACTTGTCTAAAACATACTCCCCTTGTTTCCTTGGCTTTCCCTTCGATCTCTGGCCATGTCGGTTTAGGTGTATTGCTAGGCAAGGCTTCATGGAGGACTATTATAGTCATTGTTAAACACTTTAATTTATGCTTTAATTTATGCAAGCTTACTAATGTTGTTAGTTTATAATTACTTTAGTTTTCAAAACATTTTAATGAGTTCTATGGTATTGGGTATGTGGCCACCATTCTCGGTTTCATCCCGAGTCAAGAGCCGAACCAAAACCGAACTTTTGTTTAAATACTTTATTGTTAACATATTGTATGTAAGACTTGAGTATTATCATTTCTAAGTTTGTTCTAATGAATTCTATGGTATTGGGTATGTAGTAATCATCCTCGGTCTTATTCCGAGTCAATGACCAAACCAAGACCGAACTCTCGTTTAGATGCTTTATATTTAAAATGATTTAATAATATGTTACATGTAAGATTTGTATATTATAAATTCTAAATTCATTTTAATAAGTTATATGGTATTGGGTATGTGGTAACCATCCTCGGTCTAATTCCGAGTCAAGGACCGAACCAAAACCGAACTAAACCGAGTACACTCGCTTAAGAAACACTAGTTGTGTTTTGGGCCACCGAATCTCGTATTTTTCTCTAAAACTATGTTATAAACTAATTTTAATTATTTTCTCAAAATACTTGGCATGTCGGATCCAACTTGATCTCATCAAATTTGGACCGACAATACCAAACACTCGCTTAACGGAATTCGAGGTTCTCCTTAATAGAACTACACACTTTGTTAAGTTTCTTTTGATTTCATTGAGTTATCTCATAGCATTTATTGCTTTGGAATCTTAGCTTCAAGCTTGACCAATTATCAAGACTCGAACCGACAAATCTGAACACTCGTAAAATCTCGTTTTGGTACCTATCTAACAAAGGATCTTGCAATATTGCAACCTTACCCAAATATTTACTTAACAAAGGTTAAGTAAAACTAATGAATAGGATACCGATACCCGATTTCAAGTAAACTTACTTTTCTAAAACCATTACTTTAATTCTTCTGTATTTACACTTTAACTCTCAAACTTTAATTATTTTTTTTCCTTAACAAGTTATTTTACTTTAAAGCTTTTAAAACCATCTACTAACTCAAGACCCTTTTTAATCTAGGTCTTGCCCCTTGAACTTACCCTTCCCCGTTTTATCGCAAACTATCGTTCAAGTTACTTATTTCACGTGAGTACATTTCATCCCATGTTTTCTTTTTATACTTTGGAGGCAACATGCATACTTATTCAAAACAAGAATGATTTATAACACTCTATTCTCAAACCACAAACTCTAGGGTGTATGATACTTAGAATACTTGCTCTATTGTGTGTTATATGTTTCATATGCTTTCGTGCACGAGTGTTTATTTTTATGTTGTTGTGGAGCCTTAATAAGTATGATCATACGCACCCCTAACTACTTTAGCCTTGTGCTAGTGGAATAGGACCTCATTATCCGAGTATGTCGGTTGTTACCGATTAGAAAGGATCCTCATTTACTTATGATTTATATACCGCAATTGTTGCTTTTATTTATAGTCTCATATACGTTTGTGGATTTCGCCTCATATTATATATACTCAAAACTATTAAATTGCTCACCAACATTCATGTTGAAAAATATTATTTTATGCATTGTTACAGGTTTAATTATTGGTTGATTGGAGTTTGAAGATGCTATCTTATTTGAGACCGTTTAGGTTATTAGAAGAATGAACAATTAAATTCTTATATTTGGTGTTATTTGTATGAACAAGATGTGTACTTTTGGTGATTGAATTAAATTAATGAGTTGTTTAAATATTGTCACTTTAATAGTGTTTTGTGTTCTTGGGCAACCCGTTGCACCCCGGCATGTTCCGCCGCCTTTGGTCGGGGTGTGACACAACCAGTCTGACCACTAAACCGCTTTGAATCTGTTGTCTCAACTAAAAACGGTTTAAACACATCAGAACTAGAACTGATCCGACTTCGTTATTGGTTGAGTCGATCGGTTTTCAAAACATTGGTTATAAATGGTATGTGTACCATAAAGTTATGTCATGTGTGCATATAGATTTCTTTTGATATATAGTAGTAAGATTTGAAAATCCTGATGAATGGTTATGGGATGTCATTGGTGGAGGTAAATACTATAGACCAATAATTGAATGTCATATGGCATCCACGAGCTTTTTTTTTCTTCTTTCGTCTCTAATTTAATATATTGGTACCACTTTCTAGTGTGTTCTGCAGAGGAGATGCATCTATTAGGCACAACGTACTCTTTTTTGGTTTGGAATATAATATGAAAAACAAGAGAAGAACTGAGATAAGAAGGTTAGGCTGAGAAGTATCGGGCCCATGAGAGGTTCTGAAAAAATCCGGATGTTATTCATTATCTTTGCTGGTTATTTACAACAAATGAAATGCCTTAGATAGGTTGATAAAAGAAACTATTACATTGTTTCAATACACTATTATTTACTAATGCCCTCGTGGTTGATAGTAGAGGTGTATAAATCGGGCTTTTCAAATACCCAGGTTCGGGTATGACCGGGTATTGGAAAATCGGATATTGGTTAAAACCGGGTCGGGTTTGGATCCGGTATTGCCTCTAAAAACCATACCCTATGCATCGGGTTCGGGTCGGGTATAGAACCGGGTATTTGTATACCCTATTGTCAGGTATTGAAAACACCCTATTTGTGGGTTTTTTCAGGCTTTTTTCCTGGTATTTTTCGGGTATAGATTTGACCTTTTAAAAAGTTGCATTTTTTAAGGGTACTTTTCGGGTATTTTTAAAGTATTTTTCGGGTATATATCGGGTATTTGAAATGCCCGGTTTCGGTATTGAAAAAACCCGGTTCTGGGTATGAAACCGGTTCGGGTTTTCGGGTATTACCGGGTACAAATTGGGTCCGGTTCAGGTTCGGGTTCGGGTTTTAGTACCGAAATGCATACCCTATTCGTACCCTACGGGTAGGGTCGGGTTCGGGTATTAAAAAAACCGGTTCCGGGTTTTATTTCACGTCGGTTCCAAGTTCGGGTTTTTTTTTCACCTCTAGTTGATAGTGTGTTTTAATTCTAAAGGTTTCACTCTCCTTCAAAGGGAAGAATATATATATACACACACAAGCAAATGAATGTTAAATCCAGAAAAGCAAGTGGTATATTGTTGCAATTTACTTATTTTTATCTGCCTTTTAAACCCACACTAAGTAAAAGAAGCGGTCATAAATAAAGGGTCAGTCAAGGTAAATAATGCAAGATACGTCACTAGTGCATAAACATGTTAAAAAAAACATTTTTAGACTTCTAGCTTTATAATTCATTTACTTATTAATGACTGTTATTCTAACATTCATTTTACTATTTTGTAAATAAAGCAGAGTTAACTGATACCAAATAATATTACACAGTCCATAAGCTTACCGAAAGGGTTCTCACAATAAATAAAAGATAAAGAAGGATGTCAAATATAAGTTCTATAGGTCTTACTATTTTCAAGTTCCAAAACAACTATTTTCTCAAGAAGTCTAGATCAAACATTATATGACCAAACAAGCATGCTGAAGATAAATATATATATGTCATTGGTTTTTTTTACCCTCCTGCAACTTGATAATGGTGTATAAAACCACGAACTCAATCGATGTTGTGAAACCCGGGGAGGAGAGAAGTAATGAAGCCAAAAACAATCAACTGTATCTCCTTCACAATCCCCCACGCCCACCATCTGTTGTTGTTTGCGTTTTCTTCATTCGCTTCACCTTCGTTTACAACCCGGTTCTCGTTTTCACCACCCGCTTGTCCATCTAATAATAAGATTTGCAGTTGCAAACAATATTTACATTGAACTTTTAATTATTATGTCAACTTACTGGCTAATAATAATGAAGAGAATATATATACCTAACAAGGGAGCATTCTCGTTTTCTTGCCTAGCGACTGGTGCAGGAACGTTATCTGCCCTAACAGCAGGCGGCCTTGGTTGTTGGAGAGGTGCACCCGCCCTCTGCATTCCTTGTGACAGCCACCGTATCAACGGTGCAAGCGCTCCTGTTTGGTACCTGACACATCACAATTTCCTTAGTTGTGTTTTCCAAAGATATGGATTGCTACTGCAATATTATTGACTTATACTTCACCCATCTCGTTTTGACCATCGTACTGAAAATGGCCTGTTCCTCGGAGTGTACATAAAAACGAAGAAACCAATGTGTAACTGAAATAGCCAAACCCAAACAAAAAAACTGACGGTCTGGTTTTATGATTTTGTAAAAACCAAATGTTAGGACGGTTTTGGTTTTGAAATTAACTTAAACTGAAAAAAACCGAACCGAATTTATAGATTTTCATTTTTTGTTTTGAGTGTTAACTGTTAAGTAATTTATAAAAATTTAATAAATTGTGTAACCCAAATATTTTAGCCCGGTTGTATAATAATCAATTAATCATTAATTAACACAAAGATTTAAGCCCAAATTCATTATTTTGGATCATTTTTTTCTTTTTGCCCAGAAATTTCAATCCCAAGTGGTAAAACTCACAAAAACTGAAACCCGAAATTTCAGTTTTCTTTACGTGAGCCGAAAAACCGTACCGACCCATGCAAACAATCGTTTTGATCCATTACCAAACCCACTGATCTTACCAGCTCTGTTTATGTAGTTATAAATTATTTCCTATAATTACCAAACTATTTTGACAACGGTTTGTTATTGACTTACAGATAAATGAGTGAAGCAACAAATATGAGTAAAACAAGCCTTTTTCTTGAGCCATCTTGGTTGAACAAAAAGATAACCGCTGCCAGCTTAAACAAGAGCATCAAATCAACATGAATTGCAATTTGGAACCTTCTGACCACAACTTGTCTCTGTTGTCCAGCCTGCAGTTGCTGTCCTGCTTGGCCTTGCTCCTCACCTTGTGTTCCAGCTTCAGAAGGACTCGGGCCACTAGTTAACAATATCAATTCTTTGAATAAAAAATGAGTTCAATTTTATATAGAAAGGTGAATAAGGACTTACGTGGGAACGTTGTAAGTAAAAGGGATGAGAGTGTTGGATGGAAATCCAGCCATAAATGAATTCGGGAAAGTGGGGACGGCGTATATGCCAGGGCCGTGATCGGGTTGTTCCTGGCCATTATCTTGAGGAACAAGAACCGGGTACATGATTGGAAACATTGGGACTTGACCATTTGGTGGTGTGAAGCCATACAACGGAGGTAACTGCAACAAAGTATATATATATAACATCCAGTTTTAGTATGAATTGAAATCATCATCATCATCATCATCATCATCGTACTCAGTATATCCCACCAATAGCAAAGCTATGGTAGGGTCTGAGAAGGGTAAGATGTAGGCAGCCTTACCTCTACCCCATAGGGATAGAGAGGCTGCTTCCGGTGAGACCCCCGGCTCGATAGTAGTTTTGCATCAAGCCTTGGACATAAGGCACATAGCACTCAATCATCGGGACACCGGCTGATCGGTGCATGTACCCTTATCTTTCAGCTATCAACGCCACTACATGATGCCTGACTAACCATCCGTCACTTTTAACGTTATTTTCACGAGATTAGTAAAATAACGTCAAAATTAGTGCAATTTCACTTTTGCCCACCCGAGGGTTCACACATATATACATCATATGTGCGCACCGCAAGCAGGGCTGTTAGTATGAATTGAAATGAATAATAGAAAAATCAACGAATTGTTGAGTAATGACTAGTTTGATCGGAGTGACCATTGAGACAGATCAAGGTTCGTTGGAGGGATATGGGAAATATAATTAGAATTTATAAGTGATGCAATTAGACAGGTAGGGGAATATAATTAAGCAAATGAGAAAGAGATGATGTGATATACATATAGACATATAATAATAATAATAATAATAATAATAATAATAATAATAATAATAATAATCGGAAACCCTAGATTGAAGTGAATATGATTGAAACCTGCTGCTTAGGATCGGCGACTGCTGCTTGTTGTTGTGATGGTGAAGAAGAAGAAGAAGATGATGATGGAATCGGAGGCTGATTTTGGATGATGATTTCTTCTTCTTTGCTCATTTTTGTTAGTTTCGGATGGATGAATGGATCGCAATGTGGAGGATAAACAAAGTCGTACCCACCCCACCCGGCACCCGGGTTATTATTATTATTATTAATTATTATTATCATCTTACTTTCTTGCGTGGCTCAACTAATGGGAGCATGCCACGTGTTCTACATGTAACCTAATTACCTCACTACTACTCATGAATCATCATCATAAAGACCCAACAACACTCACTATACCATTATTGTAATTGTCACAAACCGTATCAATATTTGTTTTTCTAGTTTTAAAAACTTTTTTATCATAAACTATACCAAGCACGGGTATCGTAACCCACTAAGTTGTGTTTAGAATAATAATTCTTTTTCTCTCGTATACTATATTGATTGTTGCCGGCGATGAATCCAACAGTACCAATACGGATCAAACAATGTCGATTTCGGTATTATTGGAACCAGTGCCACATTGGTTTTTATGGTTTTCGATCGAACTAACATATTTTATGTTTATTAGATATAATGTTTTATAAAATTCCAAATATACTTATTTTATCTAAGTTTCGATATATATTTTACTCAAAACCGAAACAACATAATGTACTGTCATAACTCACTCGTTTAGAGTAAATGTAAAAATCAGTTTTATCTTATATCTAAAATAAAAGTCAAATTAAATGTATCCAAATTACTATATATGTAAGTTATTTTCATTGCAAAATGAAAACCCAAATATATTATATTTGAAAAATAAAAAAAAACAGGCATGTGTTTGAGCAATCGATTTAACTTATAAAGTTAAAACCTCATTGTTTTAACTCTCACGGCATTAGAGGTGCACAAATCGGGTTCAACTGGAAAACCAGAACCGGTTCGAAACCGGTTTTTTCACACCGGGTTGTAAAATGGCACCGGTTCCAATCAAGAACCGGTTCGGTTCCCGACCCGAACCGATGCCCAGATATGCTAACTTTTAAGAACCGGGTAGGGTATGAACCGGAACCGGTTTTTACGTAAAAACGGTTCCACCGGTTTTTTTTTGAAATTTAAATATTATAGCCGTTAGGAACCGGTTCCAACGGCTATATAGCCGTTTTTGACCGTTGGAACCGGTTTTTTAACTATAAATAGGTTATTTTTTTACTCTAAATAGCAAGGTTTGTTTGTGTACTTGTTAAACCACTTCCAAAACTATAAAACACACTCCAAACCACAATTAACCTTAAACCGACAACAAATGGCAACTAATGATGACGTTGTTATGGTGATCGAAACAACAAGATGCCCCGATGTTTGGGTTCATTATGATTTGTGTCTCATGACCGACTCACATGAGTTGGCACGTTGCAAATATTGCTCGAAGTTTCTTAAAGCAGGGTCCAACTCGACATTACGAAAACATACGAATAAGTATTGTCGAGAGAAAAGAAGTTTGGATGCTAAAAAAACGGAAGTGGGAGAGTCGTCCGGCTCTACAACCCAAAAATAAGTATTCCCGGATTAAAACGACGAACTTTTTTTTTATGTTTTAGTTGTTATGTTTAGTATCGTTTATGTTTTAATAATGTTTGTAATAGTTATTTTTTAAATAAATAAAATGTTCGTCGTTATTAAAAAAGTAACAAAAATTAATCATGAGTAACAAAAGTAATTATAATAAAACAAATCAAAACTAAATATTAGTTGAACAAGTTACAAATAATTTTACCAAAACAAATAATTACAACTCTTCTTCGTCTTCATTCTCGTCTTCACCCTCGTCTTCGTTATCGGAAGAAACCCCGTCCTCCGCCTCCTCATCATGAATATGACGCTCTATTGGTATTTCGTCTTCAAAGTTCGCCTTGTGTTGTACACGATCCACCGCATCCAAATGGTCCTTTAGGCAAATGCAAACCTCTAGAGACTCGGAAGTTAGTTTTGTTCTTCGCATAGATAACACCCTCCCACTAAGAGAAAAAACCGATTCGGAAGCAACCGTTGAGGCTTGTACGGCAAGCAAATCACGAGCCATGGCGGATAGAATGGGAAATTCGTTTTGTTTACCTTTCCACCAAGCCAACAAATCAATATTGCGAATTTCGTCGACCGTTGCGCCCTCAACATAGTTTGCTCCACTATATCGACCAAGTTCGCTACTTGGTGTGTTTCCTCTTTGCCTCTTAGATGCCGATTCACGAATCCCATTCATCAAGTTTATAAGTGGGTCATTGCACGGCCTACTAGTTGTTGTTTTTTTCACAAAAGACGATCTCGTGCTTGGACCATACATTTGAAAATAATGGTCATAAAGGTCTTGAAGGTTTTTGTTGAACTTGTCATTCGCTTCCGTCGACAACTTCGGGTCAATCTCGTGCATACCTAAGTTATCGAATATTTCCTCAATCGTTGTTTCAACCCCATTAACATTTCAATAGGGGTTTAATGCGGCGGCACAAGTAAAGACCGGCGGTATGTTTTCAAAATATTTTATGAACTTTTCTTTCATCACCGCAACAATATTTTCGAAGAGTTTGTTCTTCTCCGCAAAGCTTTTAAAAACACAAGACATATAGTACAATTCTTGCAAAACCCAACAACTAGTAGGGTAATAGACCCCCGATAATTTTGTTGTTGACTTTTTGAACACGTCAAGATACTCCAACAAATAACCGACTTGGACCCAAACACTTTCCGGAAACATATCGGCCTCGCGTTCTTCAACAAGATTGTTATGAAAAGCTTGTAAAGTTTGGCGTTGGGCAAAAGCACACTTTAACATATGACAAGTTGAGTTCCAACGGGTTGGAACGTCCCAATTCGGCCCCAAATACTTTCTTTCAACCGACTTGCAATAGTTCTTATATTCAAGATGTCTTCTTTTACAACTTTTGAAGACATCTTGTAACATAAGTCTAAAGTATTTTAAATCATCACAAATGTTTTCATTGTCAAGACCTATTTGAACAACCAAGTTGATGATGTGTGCAACACATCGGACATGAAAAAAATCCCCGAAACAAGGTGGTGAATATTTAATGATAAATTTTTCAGCCGCCTTAGTATTGTTTGAAGCGTTGTCAAACGAAATCGAAAATATTTTATTTCTCAAGTTGTAAGTCGTTATAACTTCATCAAGTAATTCAAACAATTTTTCGGCGGTATGTGGGAACGGGAAGTTTTCAAAAGCGATGGTGCGTTTCATCAATTGCCATGTCACCGGATCAACCCAATGAGCGGTGACACATATGTATGATTCGGGCAACCCGTGTGGTGCCGACCAAACATCGGTAGTTAAACTAACCATGGCTTCTAAAGAATGAAAAGACTCGATTAACTCTTTTTAGCACACTCCCACAACCTGATACAATGACGTCTTAAGGTAGTACGACTTACATGAGTGTATCTCGGTTGTAGAGTTTCGCGAATCAACGACGTCAACTCCGGGTCATCAAAGTGGTTAAACGGCAAACCTCGTTGAATAACGAACTTTGTCATTCTATCTTGAACTTGAGTCGTGTTGTAACGAAATAGTGTACCATCTTTACCCAAGTCAATTTGATCGGTCGCGCCAATCCCTTTCAACGCCTTGCAATATGGCTTCTCGATGTGCTTTCTCAAAGTAGAGTTGGAATCGTGCTTTAATATTGAACCACATAGTTTGCAACGAGCCTTTTGATAACCTTCGTCATCCACAATCAAATCCCAATTCTTCCATATGTCTTGGTTGCGGTTGTGGTTGACTACCGTAACAACCCTTGGGTCCTCCGTAACAGGAACGGGGGCAACAAAAACACTCTTCTTAGCCTTCTTGTTAGTTTTTTTGATGGGTGCCATAATAATATTTAGTTGGATGGTCGGGTAACGGAACGGGTTTGCTAAAGGAGTAGTATTTTAGTTTGTTTTTGAGTTTGGTGGTGAAATTAGTGGTGGAAAACAAGTTATATATAGGTTTGGGCATCAAAAACCGGTTCCAACGGCTATATTACCGTTGGAACCGGTTCCAACGGCTAATTGGTGGCTAAAAAACCGGTTCTAACGGCTATATTACCGTTGGAACCGGTTCCAACGGCTACTTTGACTTTTGTTTGACTCTTCAAAAAAAAACCCGCCGGAGCCGGTTTTTCCGGGTACGAACCGAACCGGTTACAATTAAGAACCGGGTAGGAACCGGGTTGGAACTGATACTAACATACAAATATGAGAACCAGGTACGATTTTCGGGTACAAAAATACCCAAACCGGATATTGTACCAACCGGGTTGGAACTGGAACCGGTTCCGGTTCGGTTCCACTAGTTAGGTTCCGGAACCGGTTTTTTTGTGCACGTCTACATGGCATTCTTTCATTAATTTTTGAAATATTATGTCAAACACATATTAGAGTATTAGTATTATATACACAGGTATTTGAATGAGAATGACGTAATGACAATAATGCCCTCAGTTATTTTGCACATGCCTATCACTTTTGTTAACATTTAGTGTTAACATTTAGAAGTTAAAGTAAGTAGCTAAGATTGATATAAAATCATAACCTTAGTGCCCATATATGTGACTTTTAAACATTATTACTAATCTTGTTACTTTAAAGGCTAGCAAGAAACTGAGGAAAAACATACAAAACAAAGGATAACAAACAAGATTATGATCTTATGTGTATAAATAACCAAACACTCACTAAAAGGTTTTAAAAACAAGAAACCAGGCTAAACAAATGAAGAATCAATAACCACTAGGAATGACGTTGTCAGGAAAGAAAACTGAGTCAGAGTAAGTCTCATGCCCGACTCATGCCCCCAGAGGCGGGGACATGTCCATGAAAAACTAAAACTGCTCGGAGCAGCACCCACACGCGCAATAATGGAGAAAAACGCTTATGCGAAGGCAACCTGTCATGCATTTTCAATAGAGAACTAGTTGGCAAAAATCACAAAACGTCACATATACACAAGAATATGCGAAATATGCCATCTGTCACGATAACCACCGTATACAATCGCTACCTTTTTCATATATACACATATACGTAACTATATGACAATTAAATGTGAAAGATAAAGGTTTATGGCTGCTGGAGCCATTCTTGAATGGCAGAGCGAAGAGCACGGTTTGGGACAAGGTTGGAATTGGCTAACTCAAGGTTCGTCATGGGTGAGGTGTTATGACCACCGTCTAACCATCCTTTTAGAGCCTCTGCTTCGTAAGTAAACCCATCCGCAGCAACCACTGGATCTTGCATAACTTCCTGTAAATTTCATCCAGACATGTTGAACCAAATGTTTCACTCTTTAACGTGTTGACTTTAGTTTCAAGCAGGCCCAACAAAATAAAAGCTTGATCGAGATTAGAGGCATAGATGAGCCAAGCCGCTCGTAAGCAACTCGAGATCGGCCACTAACTACTCGAATCGAGCTACGCTTAAATGACCTCGAGCCCGAGCTTGAACTTAAAAAGAAGTCATTTTAGTAAGTGAGCCCGAGCTTTACTTATCGTGTGCCTAAACGACCTAATTATTCATATAACTTTTATTTTATATATTAAATATATATTCATATAAAGATTATTAAGTTATATAGAATTATGATACATATAACTATAAATATATATTATGTTATAAAAATTATAATCAGATTATATATAAAAGGGGTATCGGAGCAGCTTGTTGCCCGTTTGCCTTGTGAATAAACTTTAACATATATAAAAAATAACTATAAATGTATAAAAAATAATAAAAAACAAACAACCCGAGCGTGATCCAAGCCCAAGCTTGAAAAACTACTCACGAATCAAGCTAGGGCTTTAGAAATAAAGTTCAAACCATGCGGAACTCGAGCTCTCGTAAATTAAACGAGGTCGAGCTCTGCTCGTATACACGAAATTAGACAACGCAGTTAAGAGGTGTAAACAAACCTGAAAGATTGGACAAATAAAGTAAGGCGGAATCTGGCTTTCTCGTTCTGACCCAAACCCAAAAGATGAAAGCCCACAAGAGACCCGCATAGGTTCAAGCACCCGCCAAACCTCGGATGCAAGATCGGGCCGGTTTTTTCTAACATCACAACAACTCATTGCTAAAAGAGCCAACTGTTGTGCCTGCACAAATGACCAATCTCCAGCCGTTGGATCCAATATGTTTTTCAAATTTTCTTCATTAAGCGCGCGCTGCACTTCCTTTGTTAGCCCCAAAGCGGGTTTACCCGTTAACAATCTCAATAATATGATACCAAATGAGTACGTATCTGACTTCGAAGTAAGCTCCCCGGTAGAAAGAAATTCAGGGTCCATGTAGACAAACGTACCCTTCGGATCGGTTCGGCAACAAAAAGATGTGTTATTGCTTGAAAGTTCGGTTTGAGAGAGAACACGACATATTCCAAAGTCGCTTAATTTTGTGACCATGTTTTTGTCTAGAAGGAGGTTAGCCGGTTTTAAATCACCGTGAACGATAGCACATGAATGAAGAAAAATGAGAACGGAACAATGTTCGGTGGCTATACTGATGCTGGTTTGCCATGAAAATGGGGATGTGTTGTCTTTGCAGTTGAGGCGATCTTCGAGGCTTCCACCGGAAAGATACTCGTAGATGATTATCCAGGCATCCGGGCAGGCTCCGATTAGGGTTACAAGATTTGGGTGTCTCAGTCTGCTCAAAACGTTGACCTGAAAAGTCAACAACGAGCACAGATACATTAGTTCTGAATTAGCAGACCATATTTAGAAACAAAACTAATCAACTGGGTCAAACTCATAGCAACCAGGAAGAAATTAAACAAAAACTGAAAATAAAAAAGAACGAACAATTCTAAAAAACAAGATGGATAACTGCTTATGTTCCAGATATGTTTAAACCAAACTACCTTAATGACACTCGATCAAACTCTGTGATACAAGAAGTAAGAATAATAATCAACCCCTCATAATTCCTATGTATAGGGTCATTTAGTTATGGACACAAAAAACATAATTGATAATTTATGCCTTAATTCAATTGGGGAAACAAGTCAAAAGTCGTCGAAAGTGTATTTTAATGCTTATAAGTTATAACCAAGTTTTCATAACCAAGCCAATCAACGAACTGGCAGCCTTACGGGTTCACTAGTCATAATACTTTTTTAAATTAAGAAACCAGATGACATCATATATATATCAATCAATCAATCATACCCAGTAAAATCCCACCGACAGCAGAGCTATAGGTAGGGTCTGGGGAGGGTGGGATGTAGGCACACCGTACCTCTATCCAAAGGAATAAAGAGGTGGCTTCCAGAGAGACCCTCGGCTCTAAGAACATGTGTATGAAGCAAAAAAAAAAGGAAATCAAAGACATCATAGATACTTTTAAGCTGAACATATAAATATATGACAAATTTAAATTAAAATAAAGAAATGTATTACTATTCGTGTGAATCTGAGGTATGAAAACTTAATTGAGAAGACATAGAGTTTAAAGTAGTAAAATAGATCGATACATGGTCCTTTGGAAAGGGAAAAAAGTTAAAAAAATTGAACTACGCTCTGATTGGTAGCCAGGCGGTCCAGTTCTGAAAGCATTGCATACTATGCGAGTGCAACATCTATATTTAAAAGATTAAATTATAATTTAAACAATAGAGTTTTTGTAACCACCATACCTCCTGCTGAAACTCGGTGGGCCCTTGCATGCTATGCGAGTGCAACATCTTAATGGCAACTTCAGTATGCCGAATAAAACCTCTATAAATACTTCCATAGCCCCCTTCTCCAATCTTGAAAGATGGGTCAAAGTTGCGAGTGGCATCTTTGACTTCCGAGTACGAAAACTCAGTGTAGAACTGAGAGGCACTTGAACACGAGGCTTCATCTGCCTGTTTCTCCCTCATTTCCTCTAATAATCTAAGTGCATCATCACACTCTACCTGCAATTCATCACGTTCCTTTTTGTATGTCTGCAAAAGGCCAACAGCATCAAACATTTTCATTTCTAGATCCTGCACCGAGCGGCTAGCAACAGCAATTTGACTTTCGAGATGTAGTTTCTGTTCAAGTGCCAAGCGGAGTTCTTCTGAAACTTCATCAAGCTCCCTTCTAATATTTTCATGTTCTTCCTTGGTTTTTTTGAGGGCTTCATCAACCTCTATCCTTCGTCTCAATTCTTCGGTATACGAGTTTTCAGATGCTTTAACCTATATGATTATGGCAACAAAATCAACTCTGTGAACTCATTATTTACTTATAAATATGTCTATTCGGGTTATGCTTTATCAATAAGTCAAACAGATAAGATTAAAATTTTAACTAACACGAAAACAGGTCAAAACCGCCTTAATTGTACTTTTAATGCATAAGACCTTCTAAAATCATTTTAATAAACATCATAGAAGATTATAAAAATAATAACATACCTGGCACACTATTTATATTAAAATATAAAGAAAATGAACAGAAAGCGTTCCTTAGTGCCAAAATCTTACTCATTTTGAACGCATTAAATGCATATTTGACTTTAAACATGTTTCATTAGAAGATTTTAACTTATGCATGCATGCTTCATCATGATACACAATCATGGTGACACATAAGGTCGGTGCTGCTGACCAAAATGAGCTGAGCCCATAATTGTGCATCCGCACAGATTATAAACAGGCTCAAGCCAGCTCAGACCAGATTGCACCACTACTCTTAGACCATTGATATATTTGTTTTTAAGAATCCTGGTTTGTTTATTATAGATTGATTATGTTTAATTTATATATAATAATCTAGAATATTTGACAAAAAGACTTTACCCTGCGTTTAGCCTCAATAGCATCTTTTTCTGCTTTCCTGTGTCTGAGAGACTCTTCAAACGCGTCTCGTTTGGAATTGTCTGCCTCAGCCATGGCTTGCATAAGCTGCTCATAAAGTTCATCATTCATTCCCCTTTCCTGCTAAAGTTTCAAATAAACTCTTAATAAAGTTTCAGTTAAAAATATTAAAATAAAATTGTGTGTACACATTCAAGAAATGGTATTACATACCAGGACGCTTGGAGGGGAAGGGTTTTGAACATCGTCTTTAAATCCAGCCACAGAACGGTAGTTTGAATCAGCTTCACTTATTGCATATGGGATCAATCCTGAATCATCCACCGTTTCACTAGAACATGTAGACAATCGCGAACCAGTGGAAGGACTTCTTTGTGAAAGCCCACTCCATTCTGAAGATAACCTAGCTGCAGGAGTTGACTCGATACTGAAAGTTGGTGACATTCTGGTCCCACGATTGTCAGACATGACTCGGCGGTAGTCCTGAGCTGGACTATTGAGCTGTAATATAGTACTCTGTCCTTCAGTAATAGATCTTGACCTCAATGAACTGTCTCCAGAATCAGAGTTTGTGTTTGGTAAAACTGATGGAGATGAAACCGAGACACCGACTCCATCCAACCTTCCCGGCCTGCATTGACATAGCAACTTACGATTGTTTCTAACAGCGTTTTTGTATGCGTACACACGTAGTACAACATGCAACACAGACGACTAGACAAGTAAAAAGTTATGCATACCTGGTAAATATGACGTTTCCTTTGCATATAAAGTGAATCTGACAGGAAGGATCTGCAACCAAGCGTACATAGATGGCCTTTTTGGACTTCAAGTCAACCATTTTCCTGTATGTTCAAAGGTATGATAAACATGAAAGTGTGATACTCGTATACAAACAAGTAATGAAAATGAAAGCTTTCTTACAACTTATACCTTGAATAGTGCTTATCTGCAGCTCCTCCCATCACAAGCCTTCTGATATTATGCTGAAGAATGAATTCAACAATTCCTTTCTCAATAGAATCCATTTCAATATAGTGTGTTTCAGCAGACACCTGAGTAATTTGAAGAATCAAGATCCCACAAAGAAGGGTTAGGAGCTAGAATGGATTTAAGGGGTGTTCGGAGTGTGTATATTGGAAATGATTATGCGACATTGAGTAAACAAAAATTGATAATCAATTATAACCCCACTAGTTGCAGAAAACAATGTTTGGGTAGGTCCTTTTTGTGTAAAGTTGTGATATTCGAATAAGAAAGTAAAAAAAATGACTTTGGCAAAAAAAGATAGCTTATGAAATGTGAGTAAAGCCTCTTAAAGTAAGTTAAAGGAACCGAGTAAATAAGTAGTAATAATCGGTTTTTTTTTTTTGCCAACTAATCAGGCATCATTTAGTGGCGTTGATAGCCGAAAGACAAGGGTACATGCACCGATCAGCCGGTGTCCCGATGATTGAGTGCTATGTGCCTTATGTCCAAGGCTTGATGCAAAACTACTATCGAGCCGGGGGTCTCATCGGAAGCAGCCTCTCTATCCTTATGGGGTAGAGGTAAGGCTGTCTACATCTTACCCCCCCTCAGACCCTACCATAGCTTTGCTATTGGTGGGATATACTGAGTACGATGATGATGATGATGATTTTTTGCCAACTGGTATGAAACTATGAAAGCTGATAACTTGATCGCAACAGTCAGATAATCAGCAGAAAGATTTGTTTATCAAAATACTAAACTGACTTTAAAAGATAATAATCAGATAATCATTTACAAAATACAGATCCACATCCCCTTAGCAACAATAAGGTTCCACAAAAATCATTTACAATACCCCTGCTTGCAGACATGTCTGTTTATATTTGTCAAGAAGCCGGAGCATATCTTGCCTCTCTGTTTCATGGTACGCTGCTACTTGATGTGCATCAAGCTGGTTTATCCGAAACTTTGTGCCCACTGAAAATTAGAACAAACATTAACATATGTGCACATAAACGCATCTGAAAAATACCTTTTTTTCTCGCCTCTCTCTTCTATTAATTATACATATTTCTTTAATTCTTTATATATTTTTTTCTTCCCGACTTTCTCTCCTATTAAATAATAATGATTTCTGTAATTCTTTTTATAAAGCGTTTTGTTATTTTAAAAAAAAAATAAGTTTGTTCATAAGACATTTTCATCAATTAGTCCCAACATGGTTTCATTCATAACCATTCAAACAATTACAGTAAAGAGTTATATAACCAGTCAACAAGCTGCACTGCAACCCCCTTTCAATATAAATCAAACATTATTTAGCTCGAATTAAACGGTTTTCTATAAAAAAAAAGAATCATGTACATGTTTATGAATTATTATCCAACCGTGTATAGTAAGAAAAGTCAAGGAAAGAGATTTTACTAAATGGGATCTTGTCTGCAGGCTGATGAACATGAAGCATGCATATCCGTCTACCTCCCGAATTACTTAACGCCCATCGCAGAGTCAACTGGCTCTCTTTCATACTCTTCCCCACAGCCACATAAACCTTATCCTCAACCACCTCCTTACCCGCGCACCCTCCCCCGCCATCTCAATCACAATATATTCTTACCACAGCCCTACATATGTTCATTTCTATTGAAAATTGTTAATAATATCAACGGATTAGAATATGTTTTCCCCCAAAATCAAGCTCCTAAATTGGAAACATAATATTGTGATTGAGAGTGAAACATAAACCCTAACTTAAATTGAAGAGTGAATAGTTATAATAAGACAGTTGAATATGAATGTGTGAGTGAAATCAAAAAAAGGTTGTAATGATGAATGAATGAATGAATGAATGAATGAATATACTCTCCTCTATTCTTCCTAAATAAAGTGAAAAGGGCTAAATTGTTTTGAAGCTATATAATATAACCTTGATTGATTTGAGTGTGATATTATTATTATATATAGATATAGATATTTTGTTTATTGATAGAATTGGGTTGGTGATGTTTATCCGGTCCGATTGCTTGATAACATATACTCGACGTTATATATACACCCAATATAATTTTGTTATTTTAAGTATACACTCTGTATAATATACTAGCTTTTAACCCCTCAAATTACGGGGTTGTTCAACATTATTCATTTATAATATTTTTTTGGATTTTAATTTTATTTATTGTAAATAAGTTAATAATATACTTAGAATTTGATGATGAAAGGGTTTCACAAACAAATGATATATTATAATTCAGTTTAAAAGCTATATGGGTTTGGCGAGACCTATGATCCACTTATTTCTTTTACTATAAAATTGTTAATTAATTATAAATAATATATATATATAATTGGATATTAGTTTTTAGTATATCTCTACCTTATATGATTTTAATATCAGGTATTTTGTGAGATTAATTTTAATTTTAATGAGATGTTATAACCCGTTTAAGGGTTATGTGGGTTTGCTGAGACTCATAACCGTGAATTCGGGTCAACTGCATAAAATGTATCCATTTACAAATAAAACAATCTAGTGGCTTGAGAGAATGTAAAAGCAACCAGAGACCTTTTAAAAGTTTCATTTATATATATTTAAGATTCAATGATATACCCGAAAATGCATATATGGCTGATACTTGACGAGTTTTAGCTTGGGTTCAGGGTCGGCCCTTAGGGGGGTTGGGTGGTCGACGGCCCCCAGTCAGACACCACTCTAGGCCCAATTTTTTTTCAAAAAAAATATTTATGTATTTTTTATGAAAAATAGTAGTATATTTAATGTTTAAACTCAATTACATAACAACTAGCTTGGTTTAGTGGCAAATGGACATGACTCCCGACCAAATGTTGTGGTATCTATTCTCATTTGAGACATGTTTAAGACTAAATTATACAAAAGTTTTTATACAACTCAAATCATAACCAAGTATACCCATTTAAAAATTAAATTGTTTAAACCCAAAAAATACTCATTTTACTTAAGGCCCAAAATATTTTTCGCTTTCGGCCTAAATTATTTTCGTATTCTCAGAGCCAGTCCTGCCTGAATTTAGGACAAGCTTTTTATAATTTGATATGTGATTGAGATTACCTAAACATGTCTCAAACCGGACCCATTGATTGTACTTACCCATTGATTGTCCTTTCATGAAAGAACGTAAAGGTGTACAAAAAAAAACGATTCAGAAACCATGACCAGCATTAAATTCGGCTTGGCAATATAACTGAAAAATAAAATAAAAATGAAGGGGAATAAGAGAAATAGACCGTATTTATGTTTGGAAAATAAACAAATTCTAGAAACTGCGATTTAATACGCACGAGGGGAATATTCAATATTCTCGTACAAGATGCCTTGAGAAGTGAGAATTAATCTAGTCATTGCTTGATATCTTAACAAAACAAATTTTTATTTACATAATATAATAATTTTAATTATAATAATAATAAAGATAACAATAATTTAGAATAAATTACTAATCATAATCCTTAGGAGGACTACGCATTTAAGGAATGATGTGACGTCTTTATTTTAAAATAAATATGCAACTATGCATGAATATGACGGTATTTATGGTTGGCTTGCTTTTGTATCCTTTATTTTTATATGGTTTTTGGTTTGATTAAAAGTCGAACTTGAACTAAACTTAAGCGAATCAAAGTTTTTGATTTTGTTTAATAAATTAAATGATAAAGTTTACACTTAGAAACTTAAATTGCATTGATTTTTATATTTTCAAACTTAAAGTAGTTAATAAACTTATGTAAGTGTTAGATTCAGTTACAAGTCTTTATTGAAATCATACCTATCAAGTTAAGAACTGTAGCATTGATCCATGTCATGAAATATGTGGACCACGTGCGTGAAGCGTGGTTGTGAAATGCTCCACGAAGTGGAGGTAAGGGGCGATGGGAAAATCAATTAATTTTTTATTAGGTTTAATTTGTAACTAATTAAGCACATCATCTAGTTGTTTAGTAATAACTTGTACTCGTTAAATTTGTATTCTTTTTTTAAATCTAATTTCACGATGTTTATATTTCTTCATGAATATCACGAGATAAATCTCAATAAAACCTAGTTAGTTTCAAAATATGTAACTTGTATACGATTTTAGCACACTTGTATCATTAACTTTTATTGGATATATTTACACACATCGACCATCCAACAATCATGAGAACTAGTTATATTATTTTTGCAATTTACGTTTGCGTTTTTTAAATTACTAGGGTTATTATTTTATTTTAATTTTAGTATGTTCTTAAAATTATCATTGTGTAATGTGTCGGCTATTTTATTAATTCATGTCTCTTGTAATTTGGCCTTTTCTAGTTTCATTTCCCCACTTTCCTTTGTGATTAATTTATATAGTTGTTTTTGCCGGTCAAAACTAATATTATACTATACATGTTTGATTTTTAAATTTCGTTTGATTTGAGTTCCAACCGTTTACCTTGGGAGAAATGTATAGATTTTTTTAATGAAAAATTAATAAAGTCTAACAATCCGAGGTAATTCAATAGCAAAAGACAACTTCACAGCCCATGATTGCAGACGATGTTAGGTAGTCCAAATTCACCAAGCCATGATCTTCTGTTTCGGGAAAACCCGTTGCCCAAAAACCACTACACTATAATAAGGTTAGATCGGAATCGAACTTGAGACCTTATGGCAGCATTCGATCCAATCTTACCTGCATATAAATCATAGATGGGAAGACGAAACGAGAGAGTGAAAAACCGTTGGATTTTCCCCTCTAATATTAGTTGAACTAAAACTCATTGACGAAGGATGGGAGTTTTCATCTTGTAAACTAAAAAATATTAAAATGAAGCCTAATATTCTATTAAAGAACTTGTACCACATGTGTATATGTTCGAAACATCAAATCAAAAGGTTAGAAATAACTAGGAAAGGCTAAGGAAATTTCTTATTTTCTTTCATAATTAAGAAAATAATATGATATTGCTTATATAGAACATTTTACAAATAATATGTGCAAACGCATACTGATAACGTGGGTACTCTTACCCACTCGTAAGCTAGGAAAGCTTAGGAATATAAAAGCAACAAATACAAGCTGTCAGATGGAGGAGCTTCGCAAGATTCCTAAGTTGATCAAGGGAGCTCTTGCTATACTAAAATCGCAGAAAAAGTCATGACTGACATGAAGTTGGCATCTGCCATAAAGTAAGAGTGACAACATGGCAGACAAAAGAAGAACGCATGTTGCACGAATATGGTATTACCAGTCTACATAAGCTGAAAGAGGAGTTGGCCATTTCCCCTTAAGAAGCTTAGGTTTCCCCGGAGAAGTTTCCGAATGCCTATAAAAGTGTCACACCCCAACGTAATGCGGAAATGCCGGGACGTGAGCTGATTGCACACAGCTCTCAAGGTGCTATCATGCAATAATTTAAAATGTGGCAATATATCTATTAACAAAAATTAAATATTCAGATAATTTCAAATAACAAAGTACAACTCATTAAACAAAACAATAAATACAACTCTAAGTCTTGATTTATTCTCTAGCAACTATAACCCTGTATTTTTCACCAATTTTGAATAAATTCAAACGATAACATGCATATGCGTATAAAATAAAATAGTTTTATCAACACAAGGTTGAGTGAGTAAAATACCAGTTAATTTGAGATACAATATATTATTAGTAAATGAGCAAATGGTCCTTAATGTGGTATACAATTAAGCCATAACATATAGACAATACAAACATATAATAAAACATGGGCAAAATCGTTGCCATGCGAATCGGGCGTTGGTTACTATGAGTGAGTTGTCGGTGAAACCATTGTCATGCGATTGGACACCGGTCACTACGACAGTCGTATGATCATACTAAAAGTGAATATGTTGGACCTCCTCGAATGCGTTCAAATAAGCAAATTTACAAGTAGCAAGTTAGGCACACAATTGATATCACACACGGTTAACAGTTGCAAATGCGAATACTAATAATAAGTAAATATTGTAAATACGCATATGTCCCCAAAAGATTTAAAATAAGTAAAAAGGGGAGTGAAATACTCACCTTATCAAATAAACAAAACGGGAATGAACACGATAAGAACATAAATCTATAAACGTCACGCTTGATGTTAGTGCATTTTCTGCATGGCATTATCTGTATATAGACACACGTGAAGATCAATTGAAAGCAACAAGGAATAAAGCTTAACAAACTCTAGCAAGTGTCAAAGGGGAGTCTGTTAATACATAAAATATGACTAAGTGCTGAGAGTATGGACAGCGAATGAGTATTTGAAGTCTACATATAACGAATGGGCATGTCACATTTAACGAATGAGTACTTTACTATAAATAGGTTCACTGCTAAGAGTTAGTTAGCTGTATACTTTACGAGAAACCGATTCCTATTTCTACAGTTACTCTGCCGAAATTTATAACGAGCTTCAAAGAGTTAATATTTACGTCTTTGCTTCAAAGAGTTAATATTTACGTCTTTTGTACACGCTCGGTTGTTTTCGTTCATCTATTAGTACCGAAACGCACCGAAACAAACATAGTGTGTTTTCGGTTTCGTAGATCAATATCGAGTTCATCGATCCTCATCGGGAAAAACAAGTGGTATCAGAGCTTTCGGTGCTCGATTCTACATCTAATCGCTGAATATCGTGTTAAATCGTTACTTCTAACATGCTCAATTTTGATTCCGAAATGTTCGTGTTCATCAGTTTGATTTTCGGTTGATTCGGACTATAATCGGTTGATATTTGACGTATAGAACTGTTTAGGATTGATATACGATCGATTTCGTGTTCAAAACTGAGTTTAATTTGCTGTTTTATTGTGTTCTTGAGTTTTCCGACAGTGAAAACCGTTTTCCCGGCGTGTAACTGAATTATCCGGCGACGTTCGTGTTTCCGGCATACTCTTCAGATCAAAATCAGTTTTTTTTATACTGAGGACTGTTTAGGTTTGTTATATGGATGAATTCGAGTCAAATTTTGTGATTAATTTGATCTCTGGTTGAGATTTATTAGTTCCCGACGTGTTTCCGGCCATAACCGTAATTCCGGCGAGCTTAACAACTTTTTCCGGAACTATGGCAGTAACGGAATTCTCAGACGGAAAACAAGTTATTCGGGCGACGTAACCGAAGATGCTGCAAATAAGCATAATCCGGCTATTGAGTTCGCGTTCCAGTTATGGTTCAATTTGAGTTCGCGTCATTTCTATTCAAGACTACGTGTTCAATTTGGTGGTTCATATTCTGAATTGATAGCTCATACGTTGAAGGTCTTCATTCTCTGACGTCATGGCAATATATATTTGCTTACATCACCAACACATTCATTGACTGGGAATAATTTTCTTTTGTTCATACGTTAAAGACTAAAGTGGTGGTGGTAGTTATTGTCAATTAATAAATGGAATTGGCACTCACTATTGTGGTTTTGGTTACTTTACACACGGATACAAAAATTGATATATTGTTGTCGTAAATGGTGATCTTTAATTAGAAAGAGGAATTCACAAACAGATTAACTTTTGAGTGCATTTGTTCCAAATTTTATTGAGATTAATCAGAAGCTGACGGGTAGTTTAGACATTCATTAAAAAAGAGTTTAAACGAGTAAAGTTTGAGGTGCGGGTTAGATATTCGGATTGAACGCGAGGGCAAAGTTGGAAAAATTGTTCGAAATTTGGTTAAAAGATTGGTTGTTGACTTTCTTTAGTCAAACGGGCCAGAAAGTGAAGATTCAAAATTTTAAACGAGCAAAAATCAAAGTTCGAAGTGAAAGTTAGAGGCTCGGGTCAGATTCGTTGTTTAATCAAAAGTGGTGAAAGTTTGTAGGTTGCATAGAAATTTGTTGTTTGACGAACTGGTTGCATAGAAATTTGTTGTTTGACGAACTGGTTGTTTGGCATTTGGTCATTGACTATTATTAGTCAAACGGGCTGTAGGTTGCATAGAAATTTGTTGTTTGACTAACTGGTTGTTTGGCATTTGGTCATTGACTATTATTAGTCAAACGGGCCTAAGTGGAAGCAAGTTTTATCGAACTAGTCTGGTAAATTTGTTGACAAAGTTTGTTGTCAACGCGTGTCTAACCCATTCAAAGGAATATTTGGAGAAATATTTTTTTTTCGGGTCAGCTCGTATTCTAAATTGTTCGAGTTTACGCTGCTGGTGGCGTTTTCGTAATTAACAGCAGTGGCAATCTGGTAATATTGCTGCAATGGCAGTTTCGTAATATTGCAATAGTGGCAGTCTTGTAATTAACTGCAGTGGCAGTTTGGTAAATACCAGTACGTGGCAGCTTGGTAAATACTGCATAAACTCAAGCTGAAAGTTATAAACATGCTTAACGAGCGTCTTTTGTTCAAACTTTTCAACGGAATAAAGTTTGATTCAATCTAGACATCATCTCAAGTTTGGATCAACAAAATTTTTCGATTCCCGTTTTGGTGCTCAACTCGCTTATCGTTAAATTTCAAAGATGAAGTCAGTGTATTCTTTAGTTGCAACTAATTCAACCGGCCAAACCAGTTCTTTTTCTAATAATAAGATCGAAGTTCCGAAACTTACAAATATTGCTGATCTCATAGTTTGGAAAGTTCGTTTTGAAGAATATATCAGTTTGATGGATAGAGATTTGTTGATACCGATAAAAGTAAAGGCTTTTTGTCCTCCGCTGAGTGATGAAGGATACCGTCCGTTTGGTCGCGGTCCGTACAAATCAGAATTTGAATGGAATTCTTGTGAAAAAAGCTGAGTATGATCGTGAAAGGAAGGCATTTGCTACACTTAAATCAACAATATCATTTAATGAAATCGACAAATCCAAAGGAGAATTTAGATCATGCCTAAAGTCATATGAGATATGGATTTCTCTTGATCGACAATATGCTCGCGTTTATCAACGTCTTAAGCCTGCGTTTGATACATTCAAGCACTTGCTTGATGAAAGTCTAATGGTGATGATCGAGAGATTTTTGAATCTGTTGAAGAAATTGGATGAAAACAAAGTCATGTATCTAATGAAGATATTAAAGAGAGATTGATTGACATTCTTCATGTTCGGGATTTAGGAGTAGTTCATGAAAAGATTGTTTCAACTTCATCATCTGAATCTTCTCAGACAACATCAATGAAATCTTTTGATTTGAAGTGGACGAAGGATGGTTAATGGATTTGAAGAAAGCTCATGCTGATGAGGACTGGTCTATGCTTGTTGATGATATATCCAATACCACATCATCAATGAATGCTAATGAAGATCCAAATGCAATGGAGATTATCTTGCCTATCCAGGTGCTTTTTCCTGATAACCTTTACGAATCTTATGATTCCATGCCAATGTCACCTAAGGTATTTTCTAAACCATCTGATTCATTTATTTGTGAAACTTGTGTTGCAAATTCATCACAAAATGATTGTTCTCAATGTGGTGAATACAAGACTAAAATTGAATCAATTCGTCACCACAATAAGCAATTAGTATTTTGATTTAACATGTATTCGTGATAACTATCGACAAGTGGTTGAAATTGATAAAAAATCGAAAGATAAGATTAATGCCTTGGTTGATAGTAATCATGATTTGAAAGCTGAGGTTTCAGTTAAATTAGTCATGATTGAAAAACAGTTTCAAGAGATTTTGCGACTCAGAACCAAAATAACTGAGCTTGAAAATGAGGTGCTGGAGTTAAAGAATAAATTGGGTAAATTTAGAAATTCATCTTTCTACTAAATGGAATTATTGAAGTTAACAGCAATCACCAAAAGGATGGTAAAACTGGTTTAGGGTTTGTTGAAATCCCTCCTCCTTTTCATAATGATTACACCATACGAGCAGACACGGTAGATCTAAAAGAAGTGGACATTAACTATCCACTGACAGTAGATCCTCCCGTGACTGTTAGTAAGGTTAAAATAAACAATGAGGAGAAAGTTAAACCAATTGATCCAAAGAGGACTGTTAAGAAAGAAACAAATTGTTTAACTCCAAAATCTCATATTCAAAGCAATCTGGTTTTCTGTCAAACTAATAATGATGTTCTTATTGAAGATGTGGTTGAATCAGTAGTGGTTCACAAAAATGAAAATATACCTGTTGAAAATCATATTCTTTGTGAACCACAAATTGATGAGAAATCAAAAACTGGTAAAACAAAATTGGTTGTTACACCAAGGACATGTGAGAAGAAAGTTGTTTATGAAAATATATCAAAATCATTTTCAAAGCGGAGTGTTAAGGGTTAAAACTGGAAAGTTTATAAATTAAAAGGTGTTGACAAGATGTTTGCTGATGAGCTCTTTCCAATAGCTCTTGTTAAACCTGAGTGTGTTGAAAGAGTTTATGATTGTGATCATTTAGTTTTAGTTAATTATGATACATCAGTGATGCCTATTGGGGAAAGGAAAAAGTTAGAATTTAAATCCCAAAAGGAATCCAAACCAGTGTTGTTTCAACAGAACAAATTTGTCAAATCTACTGATTCTGATGTATTAGACAATTTTGCACAGTGTTCAAATCTTGAATTTTCCCAAAAGAAAAATCATGAGAAAATTCAACCCTCCGCATCTAAGCTTATAACAGAATCATTTTTGATGCAGGTTGAATTGAGAAAGTGTTTTTATTGTAATGTTAAAGGACATTTGATTGTTGATTGTCCTTCCAAGAGACGACTCAAATTGCCATATGAGTTAATCAAGTTTTCTTTAACCTTTGGGCAATTTGAGACACTTGAACAAAAAGCTAAACAACAAAGAGTTTATATTAATTCATTGTTAAAATCTCCTGAAAAGTCTCACAGTTCTTACGATGTTAATTTTTTGAGACAACAAGCTGATAAACCGTTACCAGCTTGGAAACCAAAGATTCTATCAGTTGTTGCTGATCATGTTGAGGATAATGGTCGACCTAAGACTATGATCTGGGTTACAGTTTCTCATTAAAGTATTTAGTTTTTGTGTAGGGATATCCAAGAAGGTCTATCAGCGTTATATGGATTGTTGCTAAATCAAATTAGTTGATAGTGGATTATCTCGGCATATTGGTTTAGTTTGATTTGATTGTTACTTGCAAAGATTTAAAATTCATAAAATTTTCAATCGGCAAACTTGTTCATCATTCACACTTTTAAATGTAAGATTTTTTCTGTGAACAGGATTTTCAAAATATTTTATCCATGTTGGAAGACCGCTTTTCGTTTTTCGTTATTTTTCTTCAAATTTTTGTTATCCTTTTTAATTTTAGGGGAGAGAAAATTTATAAAAATCTAAAAACATTGTGTATCCTATCTGAAAATATATAAAAATACAAAAGCATGTTGTTAATTTGAAAAAATATAAAATTTGAGAAATTGATCTGACATATATGGGAAATGATAGTACATTGACTTAGCAGACCTAACACATGAATAAATTAGACTAAAAAGTGACATAATGTAACAACTCGGGCATTTCAAAATTTAAATATCCATTTTTAAAACCTGACTTATTTAACATGTTCGGAAATTTATCGCGTTTATCGAGTTAATTTATTATTATATTATTATTTATATATTATATATTTATAACTTTCAAAGTATGGCATAAATCTCTCAAACTTAAACTTTAAACCCATATTGTTTCCACACTCAACCTTTAGGAACAAAAGTGCAAATTCATATCATGACCCATCAAAATTTGGTAACCCATATCCAAAACCCATGCCCATGACTCGTTTAGAAAACCCGGATACACAATCCTCTAACTTGGACCTAAATTCTCGTACCCAATATAGAAATTGAATCCAATCCTTGTTATACCTTCCTAATTGCGGCCTAACCGACTCTCTATTATGTTAGTTAGATCAAAAAGGATTCGAATTACTTATTTTACCTAGCCGACCATAACCCTTGACCATTATATGTATAATTGTTTATATAAACTCAATTAACCTTGCAGACAGTATCACCTAACCCTAGCCGACCCCAACCCTCAATTTTATTTGATTCCCGTCGCTGTGTGGTAGTCAGTTCGTCAAGCTTTATAGCCAGCCACAGTTCACGTCGTTTAATTAGTTATACAACATCGTTGAGGTAATTAAATTACACCGCAAGTTCGTCTTTAACCAGGGATCAATAACCCTATGATTGATTAAACTAAAACATAACGAATCGATCGATTAGATATCTTAGGGTTCATGAGCTTTTGGGTTTAATTCTATTGCTGGTTATTATTTTGTTTGTTTGATGTTTATAACAACAGATCTGATAGTTCAGTTGGTCATGCGTCTGTGTTAATGGGTTCTGGGCTGGAAGGCGCGGGTTCGAACCCCTCCAGACCCGTTTTGGTTTGTTGTTTTTGAAAATGTAACATCCTACTTTTAGTTATAATAAAATAAATTTTGACTATTTTGGGTCGTTATCGGTTTAGATAAATAGAACATGAGTTGGGCTAGTGTTGGGTAAATGGATATGGGTTATGGACTTGGGTTGTGAAAGAAAGAAGGGAAAGACCATGGGCTTAAGCCCATGATCCCTAAATATATAAACCATTAATCACCATTTAATCCTCATTCACACATATTCCATACACCACCCAAAACACACACTTAAGCTTCTCTCTAGTTCTCTCTTTTCTCTCTAGCCGAAACCAAGAAGGAAACCGAGCACCGACCCGAGGTAATAATAGTTTGATGTTTATAAACTTAAACCCGTTAAATTTAGTCACGAAACGACGAGCCGACACCGTTAAACCGTTTAAGTCACGAGATCCGGGTGGAATCGGGTATAAAACGAACCTAAGATGAGCTTAGGGATCACCCTAGCTCAGATCTGGATCGAACGGGACAAAAAACGATGAAAATGGTGGAAAAACGAGTGAGATTTCGTTTTTCCGGTGAAAACCCGGTTTTCCGGCAAAGCCAGCGCCGGAAAGGCGGCATCGGAAAGTGGTACGAGGTTAAGGGGAATGTCAGAGAATGTTCTGACATTCTCTGACCTAACCCTAATTCGTTAACGGAGAGTTAACGAACTAGGGGTAATTCGTTAAGTTGATTCGCTGAGGAAAGATAACGAACTAGCCTTAGTTCGTGTCCAGATTCGTTAAGGAAATGATAACGAATTAACCCCCATTTCGTTTTAGTCATTCGTTAAAGGAGATAATGAATTAGAAGGTCCAATTCGTTACATGGACTGATTCGCTACATGAACTGATTCGTTAAGGACCAGTTCGTTATCAGGTCCAGTTCGCTTAATTCGTTAAGGGGTTCAATTCGCTACATGGACCAGTTCGCTAAGACAAACCAATTCGTTAAAGAACCAAGTAACAAACTAGAGGTTTTAGGAAATGACAGAATGGTTCCTAAACTTATATAAGAATGGTTTAATTGCAAAGAAGCCCTTGAACTTTTAAGTTAGTTAATTACATAATGATTCAAAATGCTAATGGAAAATGTGTTATGACAGTTAATGGAAATAAAATTTTTCCAAGCTGACCTGGCAGCTCGACCCCAGCTAGGGGCTCTGCCCCTTGGACCCTGCTAGGGGCTGCTTCCCTAGACCCCACTGTCAGGGGCGCTGTCCCCGGACCCCCGTTCGTTGAGGGTAATAATTAGATTAGAAACGCGAGATGAGTAGTGATAGTTAATTGATGCATGTAATTATTATACAGCTAGCCGTGCCCAACTGAAGAAGGGAATAACAATTAACGGTGAATGTAACCGACTTCAGGTGAGTTTCTAGCCTTATTCCTTGTTATGTTTTCGGGGCTGTGTGCATACTCGATGTGATAGTTAATACACTTATCCTAAGTGATAAGTGTATGCCATATATATATATTATGTGAAATGTATGAATGGTTTCTTGCCAATACATGAACGATCTTCGGAATTGCATGTACTGCCAGGAAATGGTTGATGTTATACGTTTGTTGTAAGATGAAGAATGAATGATGTATGTATGTGCGAAACTTACGATTATGTATATAGAAAGTATGTTAAGGAGGTAGGGAATAAAGGGTACCGGACCCTAATAATATCCAAGGATGGAGGGTGACCGGACCCTAATAATATCCGAGGATGGAGGGTACCGGACCCTAATAATATCCGAGGATGAAGGGTGACCGGACCCTAATAATATCCGAGGATGAAGGGTGACCGGACCCTGATAATATCCGAGGATGGAGGGTACCGGACCCTAATAATATCCGAGGTATGTAGGGCGAATGCTCTTTATAACGTAAGGTTAGTTATGAATGTATGTGAAAGAATGATGGACAGATTAAGTATGTAATGCGTACCTACGAGCACGTATATGTGTATGTAAAGTAAGTTATGTGATTAACTAGAACTCACTCAGCGTAGCTGACTTTTAGTATGCACACAGGCAAATAGGTTAAGGCAGCTCGCGTGATTGAAGACATATGGCATGGAATCGAAGATACTGGCATCTCGAAGAAATGTTGTGATGTTTTAAAGACTATGTTTTATTTAATTGACTATGAATGTTTTATAAGACAAGATTTGATGGTTATGTAACATATTATGGTTGAAGTTTTAATGTTCCGCGAATGTTTTAATTAACTATGATATTTAGAACTGCGTTTATGAGTAAATCCAACACCAAAGTAGGGTTACTGGTAACGGGGCCTTACAGAAAAGATTCATATTTATAACATATAATTTGGTTTATTTATCAAACAATATTGTATATGTTATAAATACAATAAATAATCAGTTTTTTTATATAAAACCGACATATTAACGAATCACTTTTTCGAACATTAGAGAAAACCATATATATTCATATATTAATAATTAAAAATTGATAAAAGTTTTGATTTAAAAAGGTTTTTTTTTATTTAAAATACATAGTATACCCTCTTATTTTACGTAAATATTTGACCAAGTACGTTATAAATCAAATGTATTTTTCTTAATATATAAATATTTATGTGTACCATTTATTACAACTTTAACTAAAAATACGACTTATGAATAAAAGTCTTTTATAAATATTCTATTTTATACAGATTATTATTTACAATTTTAATTGATAAGTAATCATTATTTATACATTTTAAATAAATTATTATAACTTTAATATTTTTTTTAAAGAATTTATTTTACTCATAAAATTATCATTTAGAGTGGAAGTTTAAATAAATTATTTTGAACTCAATACCCATTCATATCTTGAGTATCTATTAGTTCATCTATTAATTCGTTATATCCTCCGATTATTATTGCTATTTAGGGATCTTTTCGTTGATCATCGCGACAAGCATAACTCATAGTATTCGTTTCTTTATCAACTTCCAACCCTTGCTTAATCACTTAGGTGAGTATTTCACTCCCCTTCTTTTACTTATTTTTAACCGTTTTGGGGACATATGCGTTAATTCGTAGATATTTTTATATTATATAGTACTCAACCGCAACTGTTTATCCTTGTGTGTTTATCAGTTTGCCTAACTTGATATTTGCTTACTTGCCTTGTTTGAATGCTACTTGCTTATTTCGGCAACCGATGTCCATTTTTATGGCACGGTTTAGTCCTTGCTTGGTAACCAATGTCCATTTATATGGATTGGTTGAGCACTTTCTTTATGGTTTGCTTTCTTTATAATTGTTTGATTGTTATGTGCTATGGCTTATCTGTATATCTCACAGGAACAGTTTGCACTTTTACTTATTATTATATAGTGTCTCAAATCTGGTGATTTACTCACTCAACATTGTGTTGACAAAACCTATCGTGTGATGTGATTCTCAAGCTTGTATTTGAAGAAAACTTAGGTTGCATGCTAGATAAAAAGATACAAGAATTAGAATATTTGATTTTGTTTTATTTGATTTAATTTAACTTATTTACTTTGGTTAATTTGATGTAAATGATTATTTAATTAAATCTAATATATATTTTCACCTTTAATATTGCATGATAGTACCTTGAGAGTTGTGACAATCAGTTCACGCCCCGGCATTTCCGCCGTAGGTTGGGGTGTGACACATAAGATCAATTGCATGATGTGTATGATAGGCTTAACAGATCGTATACATGCTGAAAAGATATAAACCTAAATGCTTGCCAAATCTAGTGGTATTACCTATTGATGTTCAGTTAATATCTATTTTAAGTATCAAAAAGTTTAAAGATTACTGTGTGTACATGTGTTCATTTTGCAAAGTAATTCAACTTATTTTTCTTTTTCATTTTAGAAAGAAATTCAACTTTATTTTTTCTTTATTTTTGCTTAAGTCTTGGTTCCTTTCTGCGTGCAGTTAAACCGATCTGAGGGTTAAAACCTAAGTATTATGCTTTATTTTCTTGGTGTTTCGTACAAGCCTTGGACCTTCTATGCGTATACTATAATCATAAACATGTGAAAGTCATGTATCGAACTGGAGGTTAAGGCCATGTACAACTTCAACTTATTTTATTTTTTATATTTTGTTAAAATGGAACCTTATCTGCGTGTAGTAATACCGATCTTAAGGGAAAAATTTTAACCTTCTTCTTTATTTTCTATTTTTTATTTTTGCATGGGTCACAACTTATCATTTCAAGGATGAAAAATACAAACATGTGAAATTCACTGTATAAAGATATAAAAACTTTGTCTGAAAGTTGGGGTCCACATAAGAGTTGTGCTTAATTGAATCTTAATACGTGTCGTAAAGTTACGGATGAATCTGTATAAAGTTTAAAGTGGACAATTTTATCTGCAATCATCGTTGGATTATGTGCATAATAATATCAAAATTGAGGTGGAGTCTAGGACGCTACTAGTCAATATGATCCCATGTCGCGATCTTTCTCACAAAGTATAGATATATATATATATAAATTATTTTTACTACTTACATTTACCGCTTTAATTTTATTTTCATTATGTTGAGAAAAAAAATTTTAGGTGTTTTTTGTATAAATTTTGAAAAATCAAAAATATTTTGGGTGTGTTTTAGTATAAAGTTTGTAAAAGCCAAAAAGATTTTTTCTTCCAATATATTTGTGATCTTCCAACAAGTGATATACATTTTCAAATAGTTTGCCAAGATACCAAAAATGTTTTCACCATTACACATTCTGGTTCATACTATTTTGTGCTCAAATGCTAAATCAAGATAAACTTTACAGTTTATTGATGGAATGTGTTGATTGACTGTAGTTATGATAAGAGTGATGATTATTCAATCCTTGAATCTTCTCAAGATGGTGAATTTAAGTTATTGCAGAGTAATAGAGTTAAGGGGATGTAAAGATGCTAATCGTGTGTCCAAGATTGATGCTGATAAAGATTGGAGACATACAACTAATGCCAAGGGAGAGTCTGTTAGTGCATTTTCTGCATATAGACACACGTGAAGATCAACTGAAAGCGACAAGGAATAAAGATTAACAAACTCCAACAAGTGTCGAGGGGGAGTCTGTTAGTACATGAAATGTGACAAGTGCTGAGAGTTGATCATGACTAGTCATTTAGTCTCGATGTGTGACTAATTCGTTAAAACTATGCATGCAAGATGGAGTATGGACAGCGAATGAGTATTTGAAGTCTACATATAACGAATGGGCATGTCACATTTAACGAATGAGTATTTTACTATAAATAGGTTCACTGTTAAGAGTTAGTTAGCCGTATACTTTACGAGAAACCGATTTGTACCGTTACTCTGCCGAAATTTATAACGAGCTTCAACGAGTTAGTATTTACGTCTTTTGTACACGCTCGGTCATTTTCCTTCATTGATTAGTACCGAAACGCACTGAAACACATCGTGTGTTTTCGGTTTCGTAGATCAATATCGAGTTCATCGATCCTCATCGGGAAAAACACTTGACAAGATATATCCACAAACAAATCCTAAGTATGAGTAATAACGAATAACTATGGATTAATGGCTGGATTCATAGATAAATAGAGCTTTAGAAATTAAACGGGTATTTGGAAGTTAAAATATTTATTTAAAGTGTTACCTTATAAAAATTATTATATGATAAAATAAATCATTTTCTTTAAGAATATTATTTTTATTTATAGTTGTATTAAATAATATTAAATATTCAATTATAAAAATACATTTGTAAAGATTTCTTTTTAAATTAATATTGTAATTAAAAATAACACATATATAAAAATAAAGTTGTTTATGAAATAATTATAACTACATTTTAAAATGTTATTTAACATGATAAATTTTAAATATATATTTATAATCAAAACCCTTTTTAAATATTAAAACATTTTTCAATTTTTTTATAACTAAAATATACACGCGCGCGTGCACACACATATATATCCCACACACACACACACACACATATATATATATGGTTTTAACCAAGATTCGGAAAAGTGGCTAGCTAAAAAGTCGGTTTTAATAAAATTCTGATTAATTATTATATATGTAATATTAATAATAAAATTTAAATGATTAATATATTAATATATATGCTTAAACAAAATTCTAAAAATAAAGGAGGTAAAAATGGGCTGGGGATGGCTCAAACCCACGCCTCCAGCCACACCAAGCCTTAACACCGCACCCCAAAGCCAGCTGAGCTAGGGTGTCAATTAGTTTAAATATTAATTCTGATAATTTACAACCAGACAGAAGCATAACCAGAGTATACTATGAACCATCGCAAATTCAATTGGCCAAATCGTTTGACGTTTGGCTGATTGAACATAGGGTTATTGTTAAGGGTTACATGCTGATAGCGTGCGTGTGGTGAAATAAATTATGATGGATTGGATATTTAGCTTTTGCACAAGATCGTGTTTTAAATTTATAAAAGTGATTTCTACAAAGACTAAACACACACAAAATAGGCAAGTGTACCTATCGTATATGTAGAATAGTATTGGTAAGAACCAAGTATCGATCCGTGGACACAAATGTTTCTAATGATAAATCGTTGTTTTACTTTAATAGGAGGTTTTAATCATTTCGGGGTTAATTTTTGAACTTTTCATAAGATATAAATATTTATATATAATATATAGGTGACCAAGACGAGAGATTCTAAACAAGTTGTTCAATTATGCGAAGGTTACCATCTAAGATCAAGAATCCACTCCATTTTAGCATTGATAATTAATATTTAAACATGTGGTAAACTTACCGTAGCAATATATGATAGATAGCTCCTTAAGCCTTAAGTGAGCATTTTTGGCACTAAGGAGGTAACATGCGCATTTTAAAGTCCACCCTTTCCTAATGTCATGCTACCTCAATGATGTCAATTTAAGTTGGCAAGTAGTTTCGTAAAGTAGAAAGATTAGGATTGACTTCGATTTCTCAAATACCAATTCTAACAACTTTGGGTGGTTGTAGTTTAGTCACACAACCTCCCCTTGGTTGATTTATGTAGGTTATAATTACACATTCCGTTAACATATGACTTTAACTAGCATGATATCCTAAGCAAAGCCATTTTCGGATTACCAAGACTTAGAAAAATACATCATAACTTATATCTCATCATTTCTAAGTACAATATAAGGATCCATGTTTCGATAATGTATCAAAGTATTTCAATCTTTCAAGAACATGAATCGATCATGAACGATTGCCAATATAATTGACAATCACCAACTTTGAATTAGTATTTTAAGATGGTGAAACATTTCTCATCAAATGATAATTGTAATATAACCATGTACTTTACTAGACTACACCACATGTTTTGTATAATTATCAAGCAAAACAAAGCTTCTTCATAGATTTTAGATGGTGAATGGAGTTTAGCTCATAATGAGCATGGTGATTAACATTAAAATGGATGATGACAATGAACACATGATTAAACTAGAACAATCTAACCAAATGTAGATGAATCTTCCTTCTTAATGATGATGATGATGGATGATGATGATGATTGATGGTGATGACCTCCAAGCCTTCAAACTTTTCACTAAATATTCAATGTGAGTGTTAGTGTGTGTTTTTATAAGAGAAAACCGGATAGAATTCTTTTCAAGGCACACCAAATGAGTGCAACATGAGCCATTATTTATAGGCAATCTGGAGTGAGAAGCACGGCCCCGCGCTTACGTAGGCACGCCCATGTGCTTTTTAGTGACATGTGCTAATTCTTTTTGTCGTTTTTGAAAGGTGACCACGGCCCCGTGCTTCCTGAGGCACGACCCCGTGTTTTTTAATGACATGTGCTAATTCTTTTGTCGTTTCTAAAAGGTAAGCACAGCCCTGTGTTTCCAAAAGCACGGCCCTGTGCTTTCAGAAGCACAACCCCGTGCTTTCAGAAGCACAACCCCGTGCTTTCAGAAGCACATCCCCATGCTTTCAGAAGCATAACCCCATGCTTTCTGAAGCACAGCCCCATGTTTTGTTGTTTTCTTGGGTTTTCTTTGGTTTTTTCTTCGGTTTTTCATTCGTTTCTTCGTTTGAAGCTTGGATACACCTGAAAATACATTTTAACATGATAAGTAGTTATTTTAACTATATTATACGATAGAAGTTGCAGTTTTTAGAGATTATTTGATGCTAAAAAAGATGTATATTTTTATATACATCAAACATCCCCACACTTGAACCTTGTTTGTCCTCAATCAAGCTACTTAGAAATATTCTCTAAAAATAGCAAGTTAAATAGCAAGTTAGGACCATAGCTTAAACATCCCCAAAAGAGTTCCAAGAAAATGGGAACAAAATAACCAACCTTAAATCATAGGAATATATGTAGTGATATATAAAAATGTGATTTTGTTTTTATGAGTTTCCGTTTATGTAAAATGTCATATTCTCACAATGTTCACTCACACTCGGTTTTATATCTGATCATACCTGTGATGTATGTGAACACTCTTAATCAAAATGCAACCTGTGAAAAATAAGCTTGTAGCAATTTCAAATCTCCACCTTTGTGAAGGGTTGTATAGATTAGAAGGTAATATGGGTTGGTTTTGGGGTGGTTCAATGATTTAGGTTAATGAAGATGGTAAATACAACTTCTGCTGATTGTCGGGAGTCTTAAGATGTCTTCAACGGTTAGCTCCTTTCTCCCGATTGCTATTTTTTTACTAGTGACTCTTTTAAGCTCAGATCGTCAAGACAAGTTTTGTCGAGGATGTGGATTAGTTCTTCCTCAATCCTGCTCTGAACATAACTTCCAACTCTAATGGATCGTTCGGCTTTGAGCCTAATAGCCCCCACCCTCATTAGTTCGGTATATTCATGTGAGACTGAGTTTGACTTTTTCTACATCTTTCTTCGTGGGATCAGTTTCCGTATCCTAAGCATCGTTCATATATTTTTGCTCTTCTTTTAGTTGCGCTTTTGAAAACTCCACAAAATGGTGGCTTTTGTTCGTCTTGGCGCCACTTTTTCTTCACCTCATTTCTAAAGAGAAATATTCTCTCCCTAACTTCTAGAGGCAACCTAGGTTTTGCGAAATGCATGCAGCAAAAGAAATTGAAATCGAAAGAATGCATTTCCCGTTCTTTAGGGTCTTTCGGTAAAAGACTAGTATTGTAATTTACCAGTGGGAGGGATAAAGTGGTATGGTAAGGTTTTGTAAGGTTTTTGGTTTTGTGATTTGAAGAATGGTTTGATGGGATTGTGACAATATTACCTTCTTCCTTATACAACGCTTCGTGCGGTCTTGAAATGAATAATTACGACAATTTCTAAATCACACTAAACATGTGACTCACTCAAAGCTTCCAAAAAAATATTTATATGGCATGAGGTTTATCTCACAATAACGGAGGAATTGGGTATAAACGCCATATTTTTCATAAATTTATTCTCAGTATTAAAAAACTTACTTTTTCACATTTCTTTGATTATAATAGATTAGTAGTTGGTTATTTGCAAAACAAAATTCTTGGATTTTCTTTTGGTTTTGTTATAAAAATAGTCTTTACTTGCTATAAAAATTTTGTTTATTAGAGAATTTTATAATTAGTTGGGCAAGCAATTGGTCAAGTAATTCCTCTCCCCACACTTGAATCTCACATTGTCCTCAATGTGAAAAGATTGATAAAAAGATTAATAATAAGACTCATATGAAGTATGGAAGGTAAAAGGGAAAGGAACTTCTCTACGGGATAACGAAATTTCGACAGAGCGTCCCCTATTTTTCGTCCGTTTTCCTGTAGTGTACCTGAGTAATAAAACTGCAAACAACCAACAAACATCCAAATCACAATGCCTATTCTATTTATTTTTATTTAGTTTTATTTCTATTTACAATGCCTAGTTTAATCAGGGTCTTGGCCAGACCCTACTTCCAATATGTTCATCGGTTCTGGTGGAGGATTAGTACCTCCGAGACGGTCTCGAATGGTCCATCGATGTATGGTTTTAATCGATGTCCATTAACTTTAAACTTGTGGCCGTCAGTATTTGAAATCTCAACTGTCCCATAGTCAAAAACTGATTTAACTATGTGTGGACCTGTCCAACGAGATTTCAATTTTCCTGGAAAAAGACGTAAATGTGTGTTATATAACAGTACACGGTCGCCAACTTGAAATTTGTTGTTTCCTTTTAAATGGGCGTCATGTAAACGTTTAGTCTTTTCTTTGTAAGACCAGGAATTTTCATATGCCAGTGCTCTTATGTTGGTGCATGATGCCAGTAGTTCAGTATCTCGTGTTTATTTGTGTCTGTAATCGTTAATTTGTTCTTTTTAAACGTGTTTTGTTTATCTTGTTGTTTAGCGAACTTGTTGAGCGAAGTTATGATAACTTCGCCTAGCCTGTTGGGCGAAGTTATCGTGTTATATAAACCACAACTTCGGCTCATACTAGGGGTACTTGGATGGCTGTTTAGTAACACCTGTTACGTGTTTGGTTTACCTTTGCAATACAACAAGTATTATCTTACTTACTCGTATCCCTTGTGTGTGATTTACTCGTTCATCGTCTTAACACTCGTATCGTATACGTGGGGATTCCGCACCCTCATGTTACGAGATACTCCTGTGTAGATCCGGCTGGGAACCTACAATTGGTATCAGATCATTTTGCTCGTGATTGCGTGGTTCGGGATTATCACAAGAGTGTTAAAATTGCTCCGTTCGACTATTCACGAAAATGTTTTACGTTGAAATATCACTCCTTTGTCAATTTCTCTACTATACTCATTAATTACACCTTCCCATCACCTTCGCAACCTTCGAAATCGGCAGTGTCTAACCTGCAAAACTACTTTGTTCGTCTGGCGAAGTTGCCGTCTCCCAAACTAGGGTTTTTTAGCGAAGATATAGGGTTTCAGCGAAGTTGTTTGGTCAGCGAAGTTATTTGGTCAGCGAAGTTGTTTGGTCAGCGAAATTACTTGGTCAGCGAAGTTAGTTGGTCTGCGAAGTTACTTTGTCAGCGAAGTTATTTGGTCAGCTAAGTTAGTTGGTCTGCGAAGTTAGTTGGTCTGCGAGGTTATAATAACTTCACTGTTCACTGTTCACAGAATACGATATTTGGATTCTAGGTCTCGGGTCGTACAAGTATGACTTTGATAAACATAACCGAACTGGTAAAGATGGAAGTTGAAGCCGGTTCAGCAACTAAAGCTCCAAAACTGCTTAAAGGTACTAATTTTGTTGCATGGAAAGATAGATTTGAACAGTATGTGAAGTATCAAGACGCAAAGATGTGGGTCTGCATTCAAGATGGGTACATTCCACCAACTACTGAGTTTGAAGGTCGTGAACAGATTAAGAAGTACAGTAAGATGGAGGATGATGAAAAGAAAATGTATGAGGCAGAAAGTAAAGCACATGCAGCTATAACAATGGCACTTCCACAAGAGATTCTTCATACTTTCAAAAAATACAAAACTACTAGAGAACTATGGGAAAAAATAGTCCTCATCCAAGGTTGCAGGGTCGACTATTTTTCCTCAAGTAATTGATCATACTTTCAAAAAATACAAAACCACAAGAGATCCACTGCCTTAAAGCTACCCTAGCGGAAAAAATACAAGTAATTGATCTTAGCTATGAAGTATTAGAAGAAAAGACCAAACTAATAGCTGAAAAGGACAAGCAGATATCTGATTACTAGGTAAAAGTGGTGGAATTGAACAGGAAAATTGAACAATTCAGAAACTCTTCTGTTGTTCTTGAGCACATTCTAAGTGATCAACGTTCCCCTAAGATCAAAGGGGGAATAGGATACACTGAAGTTCCACCACCTTTCAATAATAACTATACTTATAACCTAGTAATCAGCAATCCGTTGGTGATGAAATTAGTTAGACAGCTCCAATCAAAGTTTCTACTAAAGAAACTAAAGTTAATGAGAGTGAAGCAAGTCAGACAGGTTCTAATGTTACAAGTTCTGTCTCGTCAAATTCGGACAAATCATTTGAATCGGGTGAAATAAAAGTAGAGGGCATGTTACTAAAACGGGGGGAGGACTATAAGTTCGATGAAAAGAAATATTCCCTAAATCCGTTTGTTCCACCATATGTGAGGCAAACTGATAGTAACACAACCTCATTGTCTACAACAACTTTTGAGACAAATGTTCAAAAGAACACAAATAGTTTAAACAGAAGTTGTTGTAGATGCAACAGGATAGGATATTTTGTCAATGACTGTCCTCTGAAACAGAATAAATCTAGAAATATGAGGCCACCTGAAACTGAGAATAAAACGAATACTAAATATGATGCTGGTAAGAATTCTAACACATCAAATTTCAATCATTGGACTAATCCAAGATTTCAAAGAAATCACTCTCGTTTTTTCCCAGTGAATCACCAAACCAACAATTATAATTCCATTAATGATAGAAATTCAGGAAGGTTTGGAAGGCCTCATAGCCAGTCATTTAGAAATTTTCCTTTCAGAACATATAGAAACTCTCCTCAAAATAACATTGGGCAACCAAGGTACTAGATGCCGGATAACAGGCTTAATCAACCCAAGACCAGAAGGTCTTGGGTCCCCAGATTTTAATCTATTTCTTTAATTGTGCAGGAACAGTCGAGCAGGGCTGTAAACAATATGTGGGTTGTTGACAGTGGCTGTTCCCGGCACATGACTGGTAACAAGAAATTGTTACGTGATTGGAAGACTGTTCAAGGACGAAGGGTTAGTTTTGCAGGAGAAAGTGGAGGAAGAATTACCGGTATTGGGACTGTGATAAATGGAAGAATAAAGTTGGAAAAAGTGAATTTTGTGGAAGAGTTGAAACACAACCTGTTGAGTGTCTCTCAGATTTGTGACAAAGAATACACCGTTCATTTTACTAAAGATGAGGCACTCGTGCTTTATCCTGGCTTCAAGATACCTGAAACATGGATCGTGATGAAGGCTCCAAGAGAAAATAACACATATGTAATGGACATGAGATCAACCGAGATGGCGACATAAGAGTCATGTCTTCTGTCAAAAGAAACAGAATCTGAGTCAGAATTGTGGCACCGAAGGATGGGTCATATTCACCTTCGTAAGATGAACTACATTGTCAAGAATGGGCTGGTACTTGGGGTTCCATTGAAGAACTTCAATTTTGAAGACCAACGTGTGTCATGCAAGAAAGTAAAATAGCACAAGAAGCCACATCACTCCAAGAAGGTTAACTTAATTGTCAAAACCTTGGACTTACTTCACATGGATCTCTTTGGTCCCGTGAATGTAAAAAGTCTAGGAGGAACGTCATACTGTTTGGTGGTAACCAATGATTACTCACGATACTCTTGGGTCTATTTTCTGAAGGCAAAAAGATGAAACAGTTCAGTTGGTAATTAACTTGATTACCAAGGTGGAAAATATTGTTGGGAGAAGGTTAAGTACATCAGAAGTGATAATGGTACAGAGTTCAAGAACTATCAGATAGAGATGTTTTGTTTGCAGAAAGGGATAGAACATCAGTACAACGCTCCATATACTCCGCAGCAAAACGGAGTAGCTGAAAGGAAGAATAGAACTCTAATTGAAGGCGCCAGGACCATGCTGGCTGATGCTAAACTTCCCGTGGTGTTCTGGGCTGAGGCTGTTGCTACAGCCTGTTATATCCTTAATCGTGTTTTAACTGTTAAAAGATTAAATAAAACCTGTTATGAACTTATGCATGGTAGAAAGCCAAATTTGAAAGGTCTTGAACCTTTCGGGTCCCCATGTTCGATATTAAAAACTAACTCAAAATTTGGTGAGAAAGCTGACGAAGGTATCTTAGTTGGCTATGTTGTTGGGACAGCCAACAGAAGAGTCTTTAATATATCAAACAACAAGGTTGAGGTGGTCTGTAACACTGACATTACTAGTTACAAATCACCAAGGCCTAGCATGGGACCAGTAGAGGCTTTCGACTATGATAAGCTATTCAAATCTTTTAATGTGCATTACTTGGATTTTTGCAGACATAGATGAGAAAATGGCCACACAGATGCTGTTAGATGAAGAGGAGGCCATCGTACAACGTCCGCAATATAATGAAAATCAACCAACCTCGTCAAGTGCGGTTGAAACTCCATCTGTCTCGAATGAAGATGAATTCTACAATCCATTTCACACTCAGTATCACTTTGATGAACTCTCTTCAAATATTGAGAATGATCTGGAAGTCGGTTCGGTACAAACCACCAAAATTTACAAGAATCATCCTTTAGAAAATGTGATCGGTAACCCTTCTGATGGTATACGCACTAGAAGAAGTTTGGATGAAAACACATGTGTGTATGCAAGCATTAAAGACACTGATATTATAAATGAATGCCTGTACGCCTGTTTCATTAGCCAGATAGAACCAAGGAATTATCAAATGGCACTGAAAGATAGCTCGTGGGTTGAAGCCATGCAGGAAGAACTGGCACAGTTTGAAAAGATGGAAGTATGGCAGTTAGTTGAAAAACCACAAGAAGTGAACACTATCGGTACAAAGTGGGTATTCAAGTGTAAGAGAGATGAGAAGGGGGTAATCATTCGCAATAAGGCAAGATTGGTAGTTAAAGGGTTTAATCAACAGGAAGGAATCGATTACAACGAAGTGTTTGCTCCTGTGGACATATTGGAGGCAATTCGACTGTTTCTGGCATTTGCTGCACACAAAGAGATGAAAGTGTTCCAGTTGGATGTGAAGAGTGCATTTCTTAATGGAAAAGTTGATGAGGTGGTATATGTCGAACAACCTCCGGGTTTTCCTGACCTAGATTTTCCTGATCATGTGTACAAACTGAGCAAAGCATTATATGGATTACATCAGGCACCTCGAGCCTGGTATGCAACTTTGTCAGATTACTTGCTAGAGAATGGGTTTGAGAGGGGAAAGATCGACAGTACTTTGTTTGTAAAACGGAAAGGGGGTGATTTTCTACTCGTTCAGGTTTATGTGGACGATATTATCTTTGATGCCTCAGGAGTTTCCATGTGTCAGGAGTTTGAAGCAGTCATGAAGAAAAGGTTTGATATGAGCGCCATGGGCGAATTAACTTTCTTTTTAGAATTGCAGGTAGATCAGAAGAAAGATGGCATGTTTATTCATCAAACGAAGTATGTCCATGATGTGCTTAAACGCTTTAAGATGGATGATGGTACCCCATTTGACACTCCAATCTGCGTCAACCACAAACTGGGTGCTGATTCCGACAGTGATGAAGATGTGGATCCCACTCAATATCAGGCAATCATAGGTTCTTTGATGTATCTAACTGCGTCTAGACCTGACATTATGTTTGCAGTTTGTCTTTGTGCTCGTTTTCAGGCAAACCCGAAGGAATCACACATGAAGGGAGTGAAAAGAATCTTGTGGTATCTTAAAGGAAAGCCTAAGTTGGGACTATGGTACTCGAAAAGGGGAGAACTGGATCTGGTAGCATACACCGACTCTGACTATGGAGGGTGCAATCAAAATAGGAAGTTGACAACTGGTGGATGTCAGTTTCTCGGAGGAAGATTGGTGTCGTGGCAGTGCAAAAAGCAGACCTCCGTAGCCATTTCCACATGCGAAGCAGAATACATGGCAGCATCTAACTACTGCTCCCAGGTTTTATGGATACAACAGCAAATGCACGATTATGGTCTGAATTTCACTCAAACTCCTATTTGCATTGATAACACTGCTGCAATTTCAGTAACTAACAATCACGTTAAACACAGTAAAACTAAACATATTGACATTCGTCATCATTTTATACGGGATTGTGCTGAGAAGAAATTAATTATGCTTGAAAAGGTTGATTCACTGGATAATTTTGCCGATCTTTTTACAAAATCATTTGACCGATCCCGTTTTCCAAACCTCGTTGAGCTAAATGGGATGATCAATCTTGAGTAACCTGGTTTTCATAGTATCTTAAAAAAAAAAAATAAACATCACTATCGCTTAAAATTATGTCGGTTGCTCAAGTCTGAAGGACATATTCCATGAATATGTTTGGTCCTTACATCTACGAGTAGATTATAAGGATGGCCATTAGCCAGATGACTGAAAGCGACCGGAGCGGTTTATGATGGGATTTTATTCTTTCGCTTAAAATTAGTCGTTCATACTTAGTCAGAGGGACACATACTCGTATGTGGTCGGTCCGGATGATCCACTGGATCTTCAGGATAGCCGTTTACCTAAAGACTTTGACTTGATCGGGGTGTCTGAATTAAAATTTTTTTTTTTGGGAAATGATATAATTTTTCAGTTTATAACTTCGAAAGAAGTTTCATTATTGGTGTTAAATTGAAAATTGATCCAACCCTGGAAAGTGATAGATAAACTAATTTTGTGTGCTTAAGCGGTGAAGTTATTAGGCCGAAAAGACTCTATATCAGTCATTGTATGTTATGGTAGCTTTCTATGGTGCGTAAAAGTAGAAGTGATACAAACTAAATCTTCTCGATTTACTGTGGAGAGTCATTTTGAGCTCTGCATGTCTCCACATACATCTTTCCGAATGATAGGCAGAAAAGTGATTACCCAGTCATACACGAGCCCATGAGTGTTCTGATTCCTATGAAGATAGTGCTATGTTTCTGCAGTGATCCAGATTCGGGACTTGCAGTCTGTATTATTGTCATAAAAAAAGATTATCTGATTGCAAATATCAAGAAAGGGGCAAGAAAGAATATTCTAAAGTATAAGAAAGTACGGGAAGACGAATCCAAAGGTCGACATGTGAATATTGTTTGATCAGACACTACGGGTCAAAGTAAACTCAGGATGACTTGGGGAAAGCCAAATACGCCTTGAGAATAGATAGGAGGCATCACAATCTCTCATGTGATGTCCATCTAAATTTTGAGCTTAATTGAACCTAGTCCGTATCACAGAAGCGATGAAAACCATACTAAATTTTATACCTGCCTAAAACCTGTTTCTCTATGTCATAATACCGCTGAACATGGATCTGTGTGACAGCCTCTTAATTAGTATGATTCCTGTTCGGATCTTTTCTAAAAACACGCTGGGTTTCTGCAAGACTGAAATTTGATCCCGTTTATTCAGTTATTTAACTTTTGTTATGCTTTTTGTCTTATGGTTTAACTTCTTAAACTCCTGGTTACTTGTTTCTTTGAACGTTTATTTTTAATCCTTTGGGCGAAGTTAACTTAAGGGCGAAGTTGGGCCGCTGGGTTTTCCAAAACTATATAAATGGCAAAGGCGGTCAAACTAGGTCAAATTCTTCTTCACTAAACCCTTGGCGAACTTATCATTTGAATCAAACCTCTCGTTAATCCTCGTTTGTTTGCTATCAAGGTTCGTTAGTCCTTATTGAGTCATAATTTCTATAGCTTGAGTGATAAACTGGGCCATACTACCTGTTTTAATTCGGTTGTTTTTGAAACCCTTGTGACCTTTAAAATAATCGATTGGAGGTTGTGATGATGTTAATGAGTGGTTTTATCTCTATATCGCTATATAATATATGGAAGCTCATCTTCGGATCGTTCCTCATTCAACCCGTTTGAGAGTTTCAGATTCACAGTTTATGTGGCGAAGTTAGATTATATTCGCAGTTTATGTGGCGAAGTTAAATTAACTTCGCTACCCCCATAACTTCGCAGCATAAACTCCTGAATCTTGCATTATTTGTTACTGTATAACCTTGTTTGTAGTGATATACGTATCTATCTACTTTGCTTTCCCAGCTAAGTTTGTTTCTCAACCGAGCTTTCCAACTTCGCTGCATCCACAACTTCGCCTAACTCATAGTCAGTGAAGTTGTAACCTGCTACCATACTGGTATGATTTTATGCGTTTATTTTGCAGATATGGCTGCTGTGGCAGGTGCCGGTGGAACTGGTGGTGACGAAGGCAGAGGTGATAAGAGACAGTTTTTTCCGGGTCACAACATGTATATCACCTTGGATCTGGATGGTCGTGGAACTAATGACTTCCTTGAGATCATTACGTTTCTTATTCGCTCACGTATTTTCCATTCCATCACTACTACTCTTCCGATCTCACTACCGAACATTGAAGATTTCTGGAACACGGTTGAGTATGACTGTCGTGTTGACCCACCTGTGATGCATGCTGCTGTTAACAATCAGGTGGTATAGTTTTCCGCCAATCAGATCAGGGAAGCTTTAAAGTTTGGGGTTGAGACTACTGACGACCCTACTCACTTTTCAGCCACTTTCCGAAATGGTGCATTCGTTCGTATGGGGTATTCAGGACCATTGGCAGACTCTTAGAGAAGGAAGGGGTTTCTGTTAGATCAGTGGAGATTTCTGATGCACGTGATGATTGTGTGCATGTATGGACGCAAGGCTGGTATAGATGGTATGGGTGCGACAATGCAATCGACGATGACTGCGTTGACTTACAACAAGCCTTACATTTTCAGTCAGATGATATTCTATGAGATCGATCGTTAGCGACGCGTGGTGGCAAGGGAAAGATTTTTGATGTACCCGAGATTCTTACAGATGATTCTAAATCATGTAGCTCCCAATCTGCCACAACGACGTCCTATTTCTTATGTAGAGAGTGTTTCTAAGAGAATTTTTGCTCAATGCAAATCTTCGAGTGCACGTAGAAGGGAAGAGCTACGTCCAAGGCACACTGCCTTGTTTGGTTACTTAGTGAATCCTGCTTATGTTGCTCCTCTGGGATATGAGTTTCTTGATCCGGCACCGCAACAGGCCGATATCCCTCAACTACCTCCTGTGGTTCAACCACCACCTCATGTCGGTCAACCACCCGTGGTACAGCAAGCACCTCCTGCTGAACCTGTTGCAGCTCCAGAAGAACAAGTTGATCTTGAAGATGCCTTTGGAGGGCAAGGGTTCTTTGATATGGAAAGGCTTGATCCAGCTGCTGAAGTTTAAGCCTCTGTGGTTGAGGTGTCTGGTGTAAATGTTTCCATGGTCGGTACATCTGTGGCGGATTCTAAGGGAACTATTTCTGATTCCTCCACTGACGATATAGTTGAAGCACAGCAAATACTTGCCAGACAAGAAAGAATCTATGGCAAACGAAAGAAAGACTCAGATGATTGTGAATCGGATTATGAGGAAGATTTTATCGTTTGGTTCGAAGATCAAAGAAGGAGAAAGTTGGTGAGAGTTCAAGGGTTATCCATTTTTCCCCACCATCATTATCGGGTATGTCTATGTTACCTGCTTCTTCGGCAGTTACATTACCGGTCACCTCGAGTGTACCTTTGGTGACCGTGTCATCATCATTTGGTATTCCTTCGACTACGTTCCAGTTTACAACACCGGAGATTGTTTCTTTACCGTCTCCTACCCTTACTCCATCAGAGGTGGTCGCTAGATTTGTTGAGTTGACGCTGGTAGCGACTGCTGGGTTACCTGTATCCATACCACCCACGGTTACTATTCAGCTTACCTCTGATATTCCAGCAAGTTTGGGAATTCCACCGCCGTATGCTTAAGATTTTTCTCATATGCAGTTTGACTTTGATGCTACTCTGTCTGACTATGAGAGGATTGCGGCTCTTGAACGGGTTGTTGCTGAATAGCCGCGGATTAATCTCATTCAAACACAAGCTATTCAGCGGCTTGTGGCAGAGAATCAGATACAATCATCACTTCTCATTGAACACGGTAAACTCTTTGATGCTCTTAAACAGTTCTTAGCATCTCAGGGGGAGACGAGTTGCAAGGGTGATGAATTGAGGACAAAGAAGAGGCAAGACAGAGACGATGATCCCAATACATCGAAAGATGCAGGTGGTGAGTTTCCAAGAACTGAACAAAATCTTGGGACTTCCACATCTCAGGGGGAGTCTGCTGGTCCCTCAGGCAGTACAAGTGGTGAGAATGTGGTGGTTGTAGACGATGAGGAGGTGTTGGGAAATGATGAGGATGATTTAGATGATGATGTTTTGACGGCTAGTGAGATTGAAAAGATTGGGGAACAGATAGAAATTGATAGTGAGTTAGAAGAAGGAGAGATAGTTGATGATGGTGTAGAGCATGATATTCCAAGTGTTGATGAGGTAAAGCTGGGTCAAGATGAAAATGGGTCGGGTGATTCTGAGTGGGAAGAACAGCCAAGATGGAAAGAAGGCTGTGCTCAATGGTTCTTCAAGACAAAGAAACCTACGGTACCAACAATGTTCAAGAAAAGTTACAATATCAAGGGCTATGCTGAATCAAAGAAAGGTATTATCTGTTGGTTGTATGATGAACAACTAAAATTGTTTGTGATAAAGCGATATGATGGGGTTCAGTATTTTAAGAAGGCTTTGAGATCGTTCAACACCTTGCCTGAGTGTGAGGTGAAATATTTGGCTCAGTTGAGATTGATTAATAGAAGTGATGACAACTTTGCGAGATGGGTGGGAAAGATTGTGTGGAAGGAAAGTGTGAAAGAGAAAAGGTTTGAGTTGTTGAATCCTCAGAAAGGAAAGTTGGTTGAAGACAAGGAACGAGGTATGCGGGCTGATGGTAAGCCCTGGATGGTGATGAAATACAAGCCGATTAGATGTTTGAAAGAGGTTCCAATGAAGCTGATGCCCAAGGATGTGTTGAAGGATCTCAAATGGTGGTATGTTGACTGCCAGACTGCTGAAGCCGTGATGGAAGATGAGGATGAACAAGAGATCCTGAGAGTGTATGATCCAATGCACTTGGTTAATTTGTCTCAAGCTGATTTGCAGGTACTTAACGATAAGAAGATTTTCTATATTTCTGCGTGGAAGGATGAAGCAAAGAAGTACCAGAGGGTGGTCTCTGTCTGTGTAAGACAAGGCATTCATGCTTGAAGACGGTGGGTACGTGATTTTTGGATTACAAGACACGAGAAAGAAGATAGAGAGATATGAAGCTACTGCCAAGGGGGAGTCTATTGGTGCATGATGCCAGTAGTTCAGTATCTCGTGTTTATTTGTGTATGTAATCGTTAATTTGTTCTTGTTAAACGTGTTTTGTTTATCTTGTTGTTTAGCGAACTTGTTGAGCAAAGTTATGATAACTTCGCCTAGCATGTTGGGCGAAGTTATCGTGTTATATAAACCACAACTTCGGCTCATACTAGGGGTACTTGGACGACTGTTTAGTAACACGTTAGTGTTACGTGTTTGGTTTAACTTTGAAATACAACAAGTATTATCTTACTTACTCATATTCCTTGCGTGTGATTTACTCGTTCATCGTCTTAACACTCGTATCGTATACGTGGGGATTCCGCACCCTCGTGTTACGAGATACTCCTGTGTAGATCCGGCTGGGAACCTACATCTTAGTTCTTCGAGCTCGTGAATTTGATCTTCTCGGTTTTTACCGGCGAACATTAGATCAAAATTCACTGCTCTCAGAGCCCAATACGCTTTATGTTTTAGTTCTACGGGTAGATGACATGCCTTCCCATAAAAAAGTTTGAATGGTGTTGTTCCTATGGGGGTTTTGTAAGCCGTCCCGAGGGCCCACAAAGCGTCATCTAACTTTTTTGTCCAATTTTTGCGATTCATTCCTATGTTCCTTTCTAAAATCCTCTTTATTCCTCGATTCGAGACCTCTACTTGCCCACTAGTCTGAGGGTGATATGGTGTTGCCAGTCGGTGGTGAACCCCATATCGTGCTAAGACTTTGTCCTCTGAGCGTTACAGAAGTGGGTACCTCTGTCGCTGATTAGGGCTTTCGGAGTACCGAATCGTGAAAATAACTTTGTCAGAAATCTTACTACAACCCGAGCATCATTAGTGGGAAGAGCTTGAGATTCTACCAATTTAGACACGTAATCGACTGCTACTAGGATGTATTTATTTCCGGATTAGTTAGGAAAAGAGCCCATGAAATCTATTCCCCATACATCAAAGATTTCACAAATTTGAATGCCCTTTTGAGCCATCTCATTTTTGGATGAGATGTTCCCAGCTCTTTGAGAAGCATCGCATGCTTGGATCAAAGTATGTGTATCTTTGTATATGGTGGGCCAGAAGAATCCTGCATCAAACACTTTCTTGACCGTAGTGGCGGTACCGTGGTGCCCACCAGTAGGTCCTTCATGGCAGTGTTTGAGAATATCTAACGCTTCCTTGCTTGCTACACACCTATGAATAACTTGATCAATGCCTATCCTAAACAAGTATGGATCTTCCCAGAAGTAAAACTTAAGGTCGGAGAAGAATTTCTTCCGCTGTTGATGAGTAAGTCCTTTTCTTAGGATTCTACAAGCTAGGTAGTTTGCGAATTCGGCATACCAAGGAATTTCGTCTTTCTCCTTTATGACCGCTTGAATGCGCATGAGAATTTCATGTGGGAAATTATCGTTGTTAATTTTCTTGTGAAGTTCTTCTGAAGCTGGGTATTCTAAACGTGAGAGGTGGTCTGCGGCGACATTCTCTGCTCCCTTTTTATCTTTGACTTCTATGTCGAATTCTTGGAGTAGTAGGATCCATCGGATAAGTCTGGGTTTGGTGTTTTGTTTGTTGAAGAGGTAACGTATTGCGGCGTGGTCGGTGTAGACTATAATTTTGGAAAGAACTAGGTAGGATCTAAACTTTTCAAAAGGAAAAACTACTGCTAACAACTCTTTTTCTGTTGTGGTGTAGTTTTCTTGTGCATTGTTAAGAGTTTTACTAGCATAGTAGATAGGGTGAAAGTGTTTTTATTTGCGTTGTCCGAGTACGGCTCCAACTGCAAAGTCACTTGCATCGCACATGATTTCGAATGGAAGGGTCCAATCGGGTGTAGTCATGATCGGTGCGTTGACAAGTTTATCTTTTAATATGTTGAATGATTCAACACATTCTTCAGAGAAGATAAATGGTGCGTCTTTCTCTAGAAGTTTGGTCATAGGTCTAGCAATTTTTGAGAAGTCTTTTATGAAGCGGCGGTAGAAACCTGCGTGACCTAGAAAACTTTTAATGGCTTTGACTGAAGTTGGCGGCGGAAGTTTGGATATGGTCTCTATTTTGGCTCTATCAACTTCTAGTCCTTCTTGAGAAATCTTGTGACCGAGAACGATGCCTTCCTTTACCATAAAGCGGTATTTTTCCCAGTTGAGCACTAGATTCACTTCTTCGCATCAGGTTAACATTTTGTCAAGGTTGTTTAAACAATGATCAAAGGAATCTCCAAAGACTGAGAAGTCGTCCATGAAGACATCCATAGAGTTTTCGATCATTTCATGAAAGATAGCCACCATGCAACGTTGGAATGTGGCTGGAGCGTTACATAATCCAAAGGGCATTTATTGATAAGCGAAGGTTCCATACAGACATGTAAAAGTGGTTTTCTCCTGATCATAAGGAGCGATAGGAATTTGGAAATATCCGGAAAATCCGTCAAGAAAACAGTAGAACATTTCTCCAGATAACCGCTTAAGCATTTGATCGATGAAAGGAAGTGAAAAATGATCTTCTCTTGTGGCATCATTAAGCTTCCGGTAATCAATGCAAACTCGCCAGCCTGTGATGGTTCTCATTGGTATCAGCTCGTCCTTCTCGTTCATTACGACCGTCATTCCTCCCTTCTTGGGTACTACTTGAACGGGACTTACCCAAGGTGAATCCGAGATCGGGTAGATTAATCCGGCATCAAGTAGTTTGATTACTTCCTTCTGTAACACCCCGGATTTAAGCGGAATACCCCCGGGTGCAACGTACAGATCACTCATAAGCTCGTAACACTATTAATAATGACAATATATTTATTTTATTTCATAATTTCACAAGTACACAAATAGTTTGATAATGAGACAAAATGAACGTCAAATCTAAATGAAGCAAATATAATTCATTGAAATAATCCTAAGGTATAACTAATTTTCTAGTCCTGTCACTTCATCGTATCAACCTGCAGCACGTTTAAAATAATATATTTTGTCAACAACACATGTTGGTGAGTTTTCATAAGTTTTTGCGTATATGAATATACATAAAATGTGTGATTCAACGATCGTCAATGCAATAAACATTAAAACATAATGTAAATGAAATCAAATAGTGTCGTCCTCCCATTCATTTAGCCGAAGCCATAGAAGTCGGGGAAATGAGAACCACCTTACGTAAACAACCGAAGTCGTAATGTTAGACGGCGCAGGTACGTCCCAACGGACCCTCCCACTACGTTTATGCGTTTGCATAACTTCCACCATAAAAATAGTAAACACGTTGCAAACAAGTTCACGTATAATCATAAACAATATGCAAGAATAATACTAACATGTACGATAAATGTGAATCGTTTTGTAAACAAGCGCATAACAAACGAAATAAAAACTTGTGACATGCTACACCCCAAAAATATTAAAAGAGTTAAAAAGGGGTTATGAAAAACTCACGTGTTAAGTAATCGAGTCGAGAGCGAAAAATGTCTTTAAGCAAGTGAACCGACAAAGTTCGGTTCAACGAACGACCCTAGATAAATATATAGCTAAGCTTAACATGAATTTGCGAAAAGAAAGTAATTTGGCGAGGACGTTCGGTTTATGACAAAGCAATTTATACAGAATATATATATATATATATATATATATATATATTGTGTTTATTAAAAAAAGGCTTTTGGTTATTTGATTTGTTAAGTTAATTTATTTTAGTCTTAGAAAAATAAATGGGTTATAATAAATATTAAGTAATTTTGATGAGTCCGGTTTGTTCCAACCGAACAATTTAAGAAAACTATTTTAACGAGTGGTTCGTTTTTTGACGGACACGAACCCGGTTTTTTTAGTCGGGTTTGTGCCTAATATTATTTGAAAAATATGAAGTAGTATGTTAAAAAAAGTTTGTTCTTGATTATTAGTTTGTAAAAATAAAAGTTGACTTTTAAACAAAAATTCATAAGCCGAACAATCATTATGCGTAATGAGAAGAAATAAACATTACCCGGGGATTGGATCCCAAAAGAAAAAGAAAATAATAATTCTTGAGCGGTTGTCTTTTAAAAGTAAAACTTGAGACTTGAGATAAATTGACAAGCTTGAATGATTTTGAGTGTAAATTAGTTTTCCAAAGAATGTAGAGAATGAATGAGCTTTATATAGGCTAATAATTGTTAATAACAAGGTTAAAATGAGTTAATTTGATTGCTAGTCAAGAGACTAGTCATAGGGCTTGAAACATGGTTTTGACTAGTTGAATCTCTTTTATGACCAATTAAATTTCTTTGACTCAATTTATAAAATAAAGTTGATATAATACTTATGATTAAATTTGTGACATCATAAATAACAAAACAACATAAAAAAACATAAACAACATCATGAACATAAATACAAAAACAATTCACCATTTTATTAATAAATAAAGATCGGAAAGGTGTCGAATTTAAAATGGATCGGGTTTTCGGGTTTTAAAAATGACGAATGTCACAAGATTCACAACTTTTGGAAATTTCGTCCCTAAATTAAATTAAAAATAATTTAAGAAAACAACTACTATAAGAAGTTGTTAAAACTTTTAACAAAACTTATATATATATATATATGAAAAAAAAATCGATCTATAAATAAATTAATAACAATGATCTTTGAATAACCTGAAAAACGCCACAAATGAGATGCATGGCAAGAGCACTTATATATAGGATGTACCAGCGGCGTATCCACCATGCACTTATCATACTGAATTTTTCATGTTTCCCAAAATCATTCCAAGTTCAGAGTTACTCCACACAACCGAACTTATTAAGTTTTCCATGCGAGGACTTTGATAATTACGTGTCGACCCGTAATTACCTTTATCGTCGGATGGTCTACATAATCCGTCCCATTGTGTGGGTTTTAAGATAGATAAATAAATTCTTATATGAAAACTTGGAAATTAAGAACAATGAACTATAAGGATCAAAACTAAAAAATATATAAACAAACCCTTAAGATCAAGGATAACGCGAAAATATTAGGTAAAAATAAATAAATGAAACTTTTGAAGTTTAAACAAAACAAACGATGTTATTGAGGTTTAAAAGGAAATAAACAATGTTATTGAGATTAACATGATGTAAACGAAACTATTGAAGTTAAAACGAAAGGAGCGAAACTCTAGAGTAACACAAAATAAAGAATTAAAACATCAAGATAATGAACATCACAATAATTAGACGAAACATTGGATTTGAGAATAACAGGGTAAATAGATGTAACATTGAGCTAACAAAATATAAAAACAAAAGTCTATAAAGCGTTGGGTTCGATTATAAAATAGATAGACTAAAAATTTGATTGTCAAAATATCAAAATAGATTAGGTTTTTGGAGTCAATAATGACACGTTAAACAAATGAAAAATTCCAATAAAATAAAATATTATTGTAAATAAAGACAACATTGAGATTAAGATTAACAAAGTGAATAGTTGAAACTTCCAGATCGTGAATAACAAAGTCAAACATTGGACACAAATTGATGAAACATTAAGATCAAGAATAACAAGATGGTTCGATAAAACATTAAGCGGGAAAAGAACCAAACAAATAACCTAAACAATTCATGTAAAGTAAATATAAAATGAACATGTGACTTCTACTAGATAACTAAAATCATAGTCTTGGTTATAAATAAACGAATTCGTTTAGAGGTAACCGGTAATAGATAGCCAAAGGTAGAAATATAGTTTCTATTAGATAATTATGTACACAATGATGTTCATAGTCTCAACTTCCACTAAGCTATTACGTTCACGGGAAATCGGTCACAAACCGCGAGATTGAGGTAACAAAAGTAAACCAATTCGACAAAGCGTCTATATGTATTACAAATGATGCATGTACTTGTGTGTTTCGTGCTTGAGAGTAAACATGAACGAAAATAGGTTAACAATCAATAAATAACCAAACTCAAATACAAATTTCGTAACAACCTTCGAAGAAATTAGATACATAATATTATTTCGATTATATTTAGATATAATTGTATATAAAAAAATGCACGAAGAAGAAGTTAAAGAAAAACAAAATGTAGCTTGCGATATTGTCTTCTCGAAGGTAGGTGGGTTTGAGGTATGAAGGCTAGGGTGAGGGCGGTGCCATGATTTGTTAACTGAAACTCGTTGGCGTTGAGGAATGGGGAAAGAAAAAATGATTTTTAACATTCATTTTATTTTGTGAAAATCGGTTGCAAAACGTGATGTTTTTATAATTCAAAGTTATAATTTCTATATGATAAATGAAAGTACTTAATTAGTACTAAGGCTTGCAAAACTTTATGAAATTTTTGATGTAAAATAAAAGTTTCCCTTTATGTGGTGTCCTATGAAAAATTTGGAGAGATCCGCCAAATAAAATAACTCGTTTTGATAAAAATGTTATAGTGATAATATAATAGCCTCATGAGCTTATGACTTGTTTGAAACAAAAGAGTTTATTTAAAGATTTCATTTAACCTTGGTAAAATATTATATATAATAAGAATAATAAGGTGATAATAATAATAATAGTAATAAAAGTAGTGATGATAACATTAATAATAATAATAATAATAATAATAATAATAATAATAATAATAATAATAATAATAATAATAAACCATTTGATTTTACTTAAAGTATTTTTAAAGAAAATCAACTTGATTAAATACTTGTAAATTAGCTATTTAAAATAGTCGAGGATTTTAAATTATAATTGTAATGTGTTCATAAAAAATGAATGCGAAGAAACATGTGTGGTTTAAAAAAATTGGTATGTTTGATGGGTATGAAAGGACTAAGTGTTGGCGCAAGGCTAAGAGTGAGCTTCAAGTGGCTAGGGAATGTGGTTTAGGGAATTGCATGGCAAAACACAAGTTAGGCGTTCCTGAGCATTGCAAAACATAAGGTGTGGTACATGGTTGAGTAATGGGTCGTGGGAAGCATTTCAATTTTGTGAAGCGATTGAGTGGTGACGTATAAAGGAGCTATAAAAAGGCTGTGTGTTCCGTGCAGGGGCTTTTTTTGGTTGAGTTGGCATTGGGTTTATGTTGGGTTTTAGATTGATTAGGGCATAGATTTGGTGTTTGTGGTTGTTGTTGTGGTTGGTGTTGATGAGTTTTGATGCATTTGGATCATCATAGTCGGGATCACGACTGCATATTGATTAAAAATCTGGGTTATCACTTTACGGGTTGAGTTTCGAGGACAAAGTTGAAGAAAATGAGAAGACGTGCTGCGAAGCAGAAATGATTCGCGTGACATGGGACATAAATATCAAATTCGAATTACCAACCAAAAGAAACACTACATGAAACATTCATGAAATCCTAATTAATCTATATAAATCATAAAAATAAATAAATAAATAAAATTACATGAAGCAATATTTAAATTCAAGATTGAAATTTCCATGACCAAACATGAGTTTTCGCATTTCAGTAAGAATTTCATAAATAATCAAATTAAAAATATATCAGAATACCCATGAACCACGATAGAATTTTGTATCCCAATATAAACAGTAAAATCAAATTGAAAATCGAGTGTTCATGTATCACCATGAGCTTTCGAATTTTCAGTTAAACCAAGATAATAACTTAATATCTGAATAAAGAAAACAAATTGAAACTCGACAATTCATGTATCACCATGACTTTTCGAATCCTCAATTAAAACAATAATAATAAATGAATATATAACTAAAGAAAAAGAATTAAAAACTCGACTATTCATGTATCATCATGGTTTTTCGAATTTTCAATTAAAACCATGAATTTATAACTAAAGAAAACGAAATGAGAACTCGACTAGTCATGTATCACCATGACTTTTCTAATTTCCAATTAAAACCATAATATAAACAATTGAGTCTTTGGAATCATACATTGCATGTACCACCATGACTTGTATGCAATTTTTAAGAGTAAGAGTGAAACCACTTTATATTTACAAAGGAAAATAATCACGTTTGATAACTTAAAGTAGTAGTTCGTATGATGTTTGGCATGGTTTGTTTTGGCCTAATAAGTTTCAGCTCCCTTTCCGTAAGCAACCAGGTTTCGCGGTTGATTGTGATTTATACGTATTGCGTATCCTTAGGTTTAATACTACGGTGTCAAGGATTCGAAAAAAACAAGTGTATCCTTCTTCCAGTTACTACATACTCGTCGAGTAAAACCATCATTAATGACAATGAAAAAAATCAAAATATCGAAACACGAATTATTACATTAAACATCCAAATTCGTTGAGAAATATAAAAGATGACAAAAGTGCTTAGGCATAAGCCTTAGAGTTTGTTTGTGAGTATGTGTACATGCGGCGTTATAAAATAAAATATACTTGAAGCATATGAACAATCTTAAAAGATGCGGGCACATAGCACATAGGGTATACATGCAACTGGGGCCCTAAAAATAAACTATAACTATACTATGTCGTTACGTCTAACCACCTATCTTATAGTCACGGATCTGATACCAATCTGTAACACCCTGGCTTTAAGCGGAATACCCCCGGGTGCAACGTACAGATCACTCATAAGCTCGTAACACTATTAATAGTGACAATATATTTATTTTATTTCATAATTTCACAAGTACACAAATAGTTTGATAATGAGACAAAAAGAACATCACATCTAAATGAAGCAAATATTATTCATTGAAATAATCCTAAGGTATAACTTATTTTCTTGTCATGTCACTTCATCGTATCAACCTGTAGCACGTTTAAAATAATATATTTTGTCAACAACACATGTTGGTGAGTTTTCATAAGTTTTTGCGTATATAAATATACATAAAATGTGTGATTCAACGATCGTCAATGCAATAAACATTCAAACATAATGTAAATAAAATCAAATAGTGTCATCCTCCCGTTTATTTATCCGAAGCCATCGAAGTTGGGGAAATGAGAACCACCTTACGTAAACAACCGAATTCATAACGTTAGACGGCGCAGGTACGTCCCGTTGGACCCTCCCACTATGTGTATGCATTTGCGTTTGCGTAACTTCCACCATAAAAACAGTAAACACATTGCAAGAAAGTTCACGTATAATCATAAACAATATGCAAGAATAATATTAAGATGTACGATAAATGTAAATCGTTTTGTAAACAAGTGCATAACTAACGAAATAAAAACTTGTGACATGCTACACCCCAAAAATATTAAAAGAGTTAAAAAGGGGTTATGAAAAACTCACGTGTTAAGTAATTGAGTTGAGATCGAAAAATGTCTTTAAGCAAGTGAACCGACAAAGTTCGGTTCATGAATTTACGAAAAGAAAGTAATTTGGCGAGGACGTTCGGTTCATGACAAAGCAATTTATAAAGAATATATATATATATATATATATGTATATATATAGAGGTGGGATCTAGAGAGAACTCTTTTTAAAGAGAGAACTAGAGAACTAGTAAAGAATTATTTTTAACTATTTTTAAAAAAATATTTTGTGATTTCTTTTTCTTTCCTCCTTCTAATAAGATGATATTGTTCATAAAAAAAATTGACGGTGTAGTACTGTAGTGCATATGTGCACTAATGCCTATTCCATATATACAATAGTGTTTTATTGCATATAATACAACACAATTGCATTATCCAATACACACTATTGAATATATGTAAATACAGCACTAATAATTGTATGCAAAACACATTATCGCATAAATGTAATACAACACTAATGCACATATGCACTATATCGATCATTTTTAATTTTTATATATAATATAACACTATTGCAAATATACAATACAAACAACTATATATATGCTATTCAACACTATTTAAAATATCAAAATGCACACTATTGCACATATGCATTATAAAAAAAGTCGGTGTATTGCATATATGCATTACTCGTTAATTTTTTTTATTTTTTATTTATTTTTTTCATTTATATATTTTTTTGTGTGAAGAATAACAACATATAAGAAGGATGAAAGAAAAAAAATTTTAAAAATATTTTTTTTAGTTAAATTAAAAATATTTCATTATTAGTTCTCTAGTTCTCTTCATAAAAATGTGTTTTCTCATGATTCTCTCCCTATATATATATATATTGGGTATTAAAAAAAGGCTTTTGGTTATTTGATTTGTTAAGTTAATTTATTTTAGTCTTAGAAAAATAAATGGGTTATAATAAATATTAAGTAATTTAGATGAGTCCGGTTTGTTCCAACCGAACAATTTAAGAAAACTATTTTAACGAGTGGTTCGTTTTTTGACGGACACGAACTGGTTTTTTTAGTCGGGTTTGTGCCTAATATTATTTGAAAAATATTAAGTAGTATGTTAAAAAAAGTTTGTTCTTGATTATTAGTTTGTAAAAATAAAAGTTGACTTTTAAACAAAAATTCATAAACCGAACAATCATTATGCGTAATTAGAAGAAATAAACATTACCCGGGGATTGGATCACAAAAGAAAAAGAAAATAATAATTCTTGAGCGGTTGTCTTGTAAAAGTAAAATTTGAGACTTGAGATAAATTGACAAGCTTGAATGATTTTGAGTGTAAATTAGTTGTCCAAAAAATGTAGAGAATGAATGAGCTTTATATAGGCTAAAAATCGTTAATAACAAGGAAAATGAGTTAATTTGATTGCTAGTCAAGAGGCTAGTCAAAAGGCTTGAAACATGGTTTTGACTAGTTGAATCTCTTTTATGACCAATTAAATTTCTTTGACTCAATTTATAAAATAAAGTTGATATAATATTTATGATTAAATTTGTGACATCATAAATAAAAAAACAACATAAAAAAAACCATAAACAACATCATGAACATAAATACAAAAACAATTCACCATTTTATTGATAAATAAAGATCAGAAAGGTTTCGAATCTAAAATGGGTCGGGTTTTCGGGTTTTTAAAATGACGAATGTCACACCTTCTTCACCACATCTTGCATGTTGGGATTGACACGTCTTTGATGTTGGACCACGGGTTTGTATTCTTCCTCCATGAGAATTTTGTGAGTACAAAAGGTGGGACTGATGCCCTTGATATCCATGATCTTATATGCAATGACCTTCTTATGGGTTTTGAGAACCTTTAGAAGTTCGTCTTTCTCTTTTTTAGAAAGCTGAGATGAAATAATTACTGGGAATTGAGAATCTTTTTCTGAAAAGGCGTATTCGAGATGGTTTGGTAGTTCTTTTAACTCTTAGGCTGGTGGTTCTTCGATTGATGGTTTTGATTTTTCATTGCATTTAGTGATCTCATATATTACTTCTGATGCTTCCTGATAATCACCATTGATATTTTCGTTTTCTATTATGGGTATGTTGAGTGTTTTGTCTGAGACTTGTGTTTCTAGCGGTGTATTAATGGAGGAATCTCGCATATAGCAACTTACGACGGAATCTATGATGTCAACACAGTATAATGTGTCATCTTGCCGTTGTGGATATTGCATAGATTTTCCTATGTTAAAAGTGATTGCCTCGTCATAGACCCTGAGAGTGAGTTTGCCAGTGCAAACATCAATAATAGCTTTTACAGTGGCTAAAAAGGGTCTTCCTAAAATCAGAGGTACACTTTTGTCTTCCTCCATGTCTAAAATCACAAAATCTAATGGGAAAACAAATTTGTCAATTTTGACAAGCATGTTTTCAACAATGCCCTAAGATATATAACAGATCGGTCAGTTAATTGAATGCTCATGCGGGTGGGCTTTGGTTCTCCTATCCCTAGTTTTGCAAAAATCGCATAGGGCATTAAATTAATACTGGCTCCTAGGTCAGCCAGGGCATTGCTAACAGATAAATTTCCTATAAGACAAGGGATAGTAAAGCTCCCTGGATCGGTCATTTTAGTTGGCAGCTTGCTTTGGAGGGCTGCTGAATATTCTTCACTTAGGATGACAAGTGAGAGTTCCTCCAGCTTCCTTTTGTTTGTCATCACTTCTTTGAGAAACTTGGCATATTTTGGCATTTGAGCGATGGCTTCGACAAAAGGGATGTTGATATGGAGTTGTTTGAAGAGTTCTAAAATTTCCCGTATTGAGCTTCCAATCGTTCCTGCTTCAGTCTTCCAGGGTATGGAATAGGTGGAACATAAGTTCGGACTGGTTCCTTGGGTTGTACGGTGCCCGTCGGGGCCAGTCTTTCCTGTGTTTCATCAGGAGACTCCTTCTCCATAACTGGTTCTGAAGTTGGTGAGGCAACAGTGGTTGTACCGCTTCTGAGTGTAACAGCGTTAGCTGTCGCATTCGGGTTGGTGATTGTCTTTCGGGTAATTGTCGGGCAATTTGTCCGATTTGAGTTTCTAGATTCTGAAGTGATGCTTGTTGACTTTTGAGATCGGCTTCATGTTTTAACAACACTCCGCTGATATCAACAGTTCTTGAGTCGGCCTTCTTTTCTGCTTCATTTGTTTTGGTCATGAGTTGGATTAGCAGTTCTTCGATTTTCGAGTAGCTTGGGTTTTGATGGCTACTAGAACTTTGATCTTGGAATTGAGGTTTAGGCTGGAAGGGTTGATTTATCGGTCTTTTTTCGAATCCTGGTAAGGGTTGAGTTTTACCTCCGTCTTTCCAGATGAAATTCGGGTGGTTTCTCCATCCTGGATTGTAGTTGTTGCTGAAAGCGTTGTTCTATCGAGTGATGAAATCGACTTCTTCCATAGGCATGATGACTTGTTTACAGTCACTCGTCTTATGATTTCCTCCACAAGTGTCACAGGTGAGTATGGATTTTGATAGCTCAGCTTTAAGTTGTTAGAATTTTTTAGAAAGGGCTTCAAGCTGTGTTATGACAAGAGTATTGGAATCGACGTGGTGTATTCCTTTATGGGTAGGTGTAGATATTGGTGGGTTATAAGCGAAACTCTTCTTTGCGTCTTTCTCCAGGACTTCAAATGCTTCATTAGGTGATTTGGATCCCAGGTCTCCACCAGCGATTTGGTCGATGGCCTGTTTGTTTTGATTGGATTGTGCGTCAAAGAAAGTTTGTACTTGTAACCATACGTTCAGTCCATGGTGTGGACATCATCTTAGAAGACTTTTGTATCTTTCCCATGCTACGTGTAGCGATTCATTATCATCGGTCCGGAATCCTGTAATGCTGGCTCGGTATTTGGCAGTTTTATCAGGCGGAAAATATTTGAGGAGAAACTGTTCAACCATCTGGTCCCAAGTGGTGATGGAACCTGAGGAAAGGGATTCTATGCATTCCAGGGCTTGACCCCTTAGAGAGAAAGGAAAGAGTAAGCTTGATTTGATCGTCTGAACAGTTTTGGATTTTAAAGGTTTCCGCATATTCGTAGGAATCGAGATATGTGAGAAAGAGGGTCTTCGTCGAGGAGACCATGAAATTGAACTAAAATTTCCACCATATGAATGGTGCTTGATTTGATTTCGAAATTTTCGGTGATTTCGGGTGGAACCACTCCATTGCCATAGCCTTTGAGAGTTGGCTTGGCATAGTGGCTCATGTTCGGCTCATTGTTCTGTGCCGCCATCATTTCTCCGGCTTGATTTTCTCCTGATGTGGTGGCGTCTACTGATTCGTCTTTGATTGCTTTGGCAGTTTCTGTAGTCTGTTTACGAGTTCGTCGACGAAAGAGTCGTTCCTGTTCAGAAATTGGAGAAACAAGCTCAGGCTCAAAAGTAGAGGACATACATGGGACTAAATCAAAATGAAAACTAAAGTAAAAAAAAATTTAGCTAAAGTTAGTCTAAATTAAACTATGAGTTAGGCTAAGCTATTTTAAACTAAACTAAGGTCTAAATTAATTAAGCTAGAGTAAAGTATGGTAAATAAAGGTTGAAATTAGGCTAGCCGTAAAATTATATAGTTTAATAGTTAGTAAAAATTAGAAAATAAAGTAAAATAAAAGTTAAAAAAATGTACAATTATAGACAATGATTAATTTAAAACTTGGATCGTTCTTAGAAACGTACCGTGTCCCCGGTCACGGCGCCAATAACTTGATAGCGTGCGTGTGGTGAAATAAATTATGATGGATTGGATATTTAGTTTTTGCACAAGATCGTGTTTTAAATTTATAAAAATGATTTCTACAAAGACTAAACACACACAAAATAGGAAAGTGTACCTATCATATATGTAGAATAGTATTGGTAAGAACCAAGTATCGATCCGTGGAAACAAAATGTTTCTAATGATAAATCGTTGTTTTACTTTAATCGGATGTTTTAATCATTTTGGGGGTTAATTTTTTAACTTTCATAAGATATAAATATTTATATATAATATATAGGTGACCAAGACGAGAGATATCTAAACGAGTTGTTCAATTATGAGTAGGCTACCATTTAAGATCAAGAATCCACTCCATTTTAGCATTGATAATTAATATTCAAACATGTGGTAAACTTGCCGTAGCAATATATGAAAGATAGCTCCTTAAAGACTTAAGTGAGAATATTTGGCACTAAGGATGGTAACATGCGCATTTTAAAGCCCACCCTTTCCTAATGTCATGCTACCTCAATGATGTCAATTTAAGTTGGCAAGTAGTTTAGTAAAGTAGAAAGATTAGGATTGACTTAGATTTCTCAATACGAATTCTAACAACTTCGGGTGGTTGTAGGTTTAGTCACACAACCTCCCCTTGGTTGATTTATGTAGGTTATAAATACACATTCCGTTAACATATGATTTCTTTAACTAACATGATATCCTAAGCAAAGCCATTTTACCAAGAGCTTAGAAAAAATACATCATAACTTATATCTCATCATTTCTAAATACAATATAAGGATCCATGTTTCGATAATGTATCAAAGTATTTCTATCTTTCAAGAACATGAATCGATCATGAACGATTGCCAATATAATTGACAATCACCAACTTTGAATTGGTATTTTAAGATGGTGAAACATTTCTCATCAAAAGATAATTGTAATATAACCATGTACTTTACTAGACTACACCACATGCTTTGTATAATTATCAAGCAAAACAAAGCTTCTTCATAGATTTTTAGATGTGTGAATGGAGTTTAGCTCATAATGAGCATGGTGATTAACATTAAAATGGATGATGACAATGAACACATGATTAAACTAGAACAATCTAACCAAATGTAGATGAATCTTCCTTCTTAATGATGATGATGATGATGGATGATGATGATGATTAATGGTGATGACCTCCAAGCCTTCAAACTCTTCACTAAATCTTCTATGTGAGTGTTAGTGTGTGTTTATTAATTGGGCATCTGGAGTGAGAAGCACGGCCCCGTTCTTACTTAGGCACGCCCCGTGCTTTTTAGTGACCTGTGCTAATTCTTTTTGTCGTTTTGAAAGGTGACCGCAGGTCGTCCTGTGCTTCCTGAGGCACGGCCCCGTGCTTTTTAATGACATGTGATAATTCTTTTGTCATTTCTAAAAGGTAAACACAAACACGTGTTTCCAAAAGCACGGCCATGTGCTTTCAGAAGCACAGCCCTGTGCTTTTAGAAGCCACAACCCCATGCTTTCTGAAGCACAGCCTCATGTTTTATTGCTTTCTTGGGTTTTCTTCGATTTTTCATTGGTTTCTTGGTTTGAAGCTTGGATACCTGAAAATACATTTTTAACATGATAAGTTGTTTTTTAACTATATTATACGATATAAGTTGCAGTTATTAGAGATTGTTTGATGCTAAAAAGATGCTATATTTTTATATATATCACATGCCGATCTAGAAACATATAAGAATTACCTATAATGATAAACAATCGATGGTTTAATTGAACGATACAATGGACGACAGTAACAGGGCTTGAACACGAATAAGTAGACTAAGATAATTCAATTCGTTAAGGGGGTTTAGTTGGCGTTGTTTATATGAACATGCAAACCAAAATAATTGCGTTATAATGATATCTAGATATATATTCCCAAATTGCTTAAAGACGGCTAGTTTATAATAGTCAAAATGATTCACGAAGATCTTAGTTTCCAAATTCCGAGTGTTGACAAGCTCGCAATAAGCCTAATTATGATCTTCCTAGATCAATTCCTCTATTAGAACGAGAATTGTGGTTCAAGGAACTTAAACAGGTCATGGGTTGCACATGGATACGGGTATGGGTTAATTGGGTAAACGGGTTTACGGATAAAGTATAACAGAAATTGCAAATTGGTCCCTAGACTATTGAGGTGGAAACAAAAAATAGGGGTTAAAGTTTAGTTTAGGGTTAATAATGTATATATTTCAAAGTTTTTTATACATATTAAATAAATATTTATACCCAATAATATTAAAATAATAATAATTTATCGATAAACGTGATATTTTATTGATAAAATTTCCTAAACATAATAACGAGTCGGGAAACGGATATAAAATATTAATTTGAAAATCCGAGTTGTTACAAAACGGAACATTTTTTCCTAAGGTATATTCATTTCTCATTCACCCTATTTACTCTATACTCTCTCTTCATACTTACTCTCCTATCAATCTTGTGTCATATCATTGATTCTGACGCCGGAGGTTGATCATAGAAGACCCCCTCCTAGAGTGATACTGACCAATTGTGTTTTCTTTGAATCTTAGCAGATTAGGGAGCTCTGTTAGTAACACACTCTTGGACCGCCATACCTCCCTTGTTAGCTATACATGTTGTAGCAACAAGTGGCGCCCACTATGGGGCTGGCGCTACTTTAAACAAATATTTCGGTAGTTTCAGTTCCATTGTTCTCAAGTATTGTTCTTGTATGGTTGAAAAGAGTGATCATAACAAGAGTATTCCTTCGAAACGATGATCAGCCTCAAGTTCCTCACCGGAGGAAAATATCGGGTGTAGTTTGCCGGAAACAAGCAGGCTATTGGTCACGTCGTCACAATCTTGTCCAGTTCCAAACACCACCCTCGTCTAGAAGTGGAGAATTACCAAGGAGTGATTTTCTAATCCCATAGAGTGGATAGACATGACGCCGGAGGGTGTTAAACGGAACTTCCTCCAGCTCAGGAAGCTAACGAACAACTATGCTAAGGAAGAACGAGCTAAATGGGTGAGAATAAAGTTGGAGCACGAAGAACCTAATGTCACACTCTCCCCCATGCTGGTCCACCAAGCACGGGCACACCTTCTCCATGGGGAAGAAACTCTCAAGGACCAGGTAATTCACTGATTGGGGAATAGTGAGAACATAAACTCTCCCCAGGAAAGAGTAAGCCCAACATATTCACCATAACTCCTAATGAAGCGGGAGAGTACACCATGGAGCAGCTATTCCACGACCTCACCTGCTGTAATACCTCCCCCAACGAGTACTTCCTTGGCAGAAGCTCTGACATCTTTACCTTTGGCATGAAGCATGGTTAGGAGGCACATGCTCCATGCCTCAGGCTTATCTAAACCTAGGTTTCATGCTACCTAGTATGACATATCCTTAGTGGGTTGCACTCATGATGTCTCAGTATGGCCAACCAAGGAAGGGAAGCTTATAGTGGCAAGCTTCTCAAGGTTTCCCAGCTATGAGACCAACATGTGGTAACTCAGGCTCCAAGTATCGTCACCACCAGTGCAGGTGAGTTAACACACTTGGAACCTTGCCACCCCTTACAAGCCTTCAACCTTGTTATGCTTCTCTGAAAAAAATAACAAACTTTGTGTTCCAAACTAATATTAAGATGCCAGCTAATATAAAGACATATAACGGAATAAACAGATCCCGAAGATCACCTTCAAATCTTCAAAGGAGCAGCTACCATAGAGAGGTGGAACAACACTGAGTGTTGCCATATGTTCATGCAATCCTTGATAGGACCTTCTAAACTTTGGTTCAACACCCTTCATTAAGAAGCATATCTTCATTCGATGACCTTTACCAAAGCTTTTTAACAAACTTCACTCGGCAAAGAAGGTGCACCAAGGACGCTGCTATCCAGCACCAAATCAGGCAAAAGGAGCTTGAAGACCTACAATTATTCATGGAAAGATACAAGAAATAGGTGCTTAACGTATAGGGGTGCTTCAGAAAAGATGTGTGTTTCATGTTACATGAACGCCATCAAAGCAATGAAACAGGTGAGAAGGTTCCATGAAAACATCCCAAACCATGAAGGAAGCTTTTGAAAGAATAGAAGCTTACCTTCGAGGGGAAGAAGCTTTTGATAACCAAGAAACAAGAAAACGGGACCATGGAAATTGGAGAAACCCGCTCCTTTGAAGGAAAGAAACCTCGATTCCAATCCTTTGTCGAGAAGCATCCAAGAAGCACTATGAGCATAGGAGGTCAGATGAAAGAAGCCACCCTTCTCGACAAAAAAAATCTCGAGAGAAGGATAAGCTGATATTCTCTGTGCTGACCAAAACTCCACAGAATATCCTGACGACCCGAGGAGGTTAAGCACAACTTTCTTCCTCATCGTCCATTGTTCAAGCCAACAAGCAAACGTGATGCAGTCAAGTTTTGTGCCTTTCACAATGACATTGGCCATCAAACCAATGATTGCTTCCATCTAAAGAAACGTATTGAAGATGTCGTACAAAGTGGTGAGTTAGCTCGCCTACTCAAAGAGACAAATAAGGTAAAGGGGTGGAAATAAGGTGTTTATACTAAACATGGTTCAGGTGTGTGACAAGAGGCAACATATACTTGCCTAGAG